>NC_045551.1:62054289-62286789 GCF_009769535.1 Thamnophis elegans | reverse complement strand
TCCCTACTTGCATGTTTTATGTGCTTTCGAACTGCTAGATTGGCAGAAGCTGGGAACTCACTCTGTTATGTGGTGCTAGGGATTCTAACCACTGAACTGCTGACCTTTCTCATTGACAAGCTCAGTGTCTTAGCCACTGAGCCACCGCATCCCTAAAGATACATACTTACGCAGCTGTAAATTTGATTTTGTTATCTAGGACCAGAGGTGGGTTCCTACCAGTTCGCACCTATTCGGTAGAACCGGTTTGTCAAATCTACTGAACCGGTTAGAAGAGGGTCCACCAGTGGACCCGGAAAGCAGGCCACCACCTACAGAAGAGGTTCCAAATTTTTTTGAAACTCACCACTGTCTAGGACTTATTTTAAATCCAACAGAGAATGTCTGCCTTGATTTTATCTTCAGGGTTTAGAGGACGGAGTATTTTTGAAAGGACATAAAGAACCTCCTATCGTGGCTTTGCCATTAAGTAATACCAACTCCCTTTCCTTCATAACAATCTTCCCTTTGCCTATGTCTCCATTTCATTTCACACCTTTTCCCTCCCTGCCCATTCTTATTTTACCCTTTCATAACACTTATCTCCATATCTTTTAACCGTCCTAGAGGAGATTTCCATAATGCCCCTCTGTAAAAGATAACTCTATAAGACCTGTGCCATCTTTCCATTACTGACTATTGGATAAAAGACAATGTTGAACACTTATTGAGGTATGAGCTGAAATGTCTTCTTTGTGAGGAATGGACTATCAAACCTTTCTTGGGTTTGATCAATCTTTTGCAGGGATGTCTCATACCTGCAAATTCTTCTACTGTCTTGTATCGAGCCCAAATTTGACATATGTAGAATAGAATAGAATAGAATAACAGAGTTGGAAGGGACCTTGGAGGTCTTCTAGTCCAACCCTCTGCTTAAGCAGGAAATCCTACACCACTTCAGACAAATGGTTATCCAACATCTTCTTAAAGACTTCCAGTGTTGGAGCATTCACAACTTCTGGAGGCAAGTTTATTAATTGTTCTAACTGTCAGGAAATTTATTCTCAGTTCTAACATGTTCTCTCCTTCATTAGTTTTCAACAATTGTTTCTTGTTCTACCCTCAGGTGCTTTGGAGAATAGCTTGACTCCCTCTTCTTTGTGGCAGCCCCTGAGATATTGGAACACTGCTATCATGTCTCGCCTAGTCCTTCTTTTCAGTAAACTAGAGATGCCCAGTTCCTGCAACCGTTCTTCATATGTTTTAGTCTCCAGTCCCCTAATCATCTTTGTTGCTCTTCTCTGCATTCTTTCTAGAGTCTCCACATCTTTTCTACATCATGGCGACCAAAACTGAATGCAGTATTCCAAGTGTGGCCTTACCAAGGCATTATAAAGTGGTATTAACTCTTCACGTGATCTTGATTCTATCCCTCTGTTCATGCAGCCTAGAACTGTGTTGGCTTTTTTGGCAGCTGCTGCACATGATTGGCTCATATTTAAATGATTATCCAATAGGACTCCAAGATCCCTCTCACAGTTACTACTATTGAGGAATGTACTTATATATGTGTAGCCATTTTATTTAGCTCTCTGTTCTACTCTTTTATTCCTTTTCTTTTTCTTTACTATGTAAGGGTTTTTTAGGGGGGTTCACCACATTCTTAAGGTGGGGTTGGGGAAAGGAGAGAATAGATAGTGAGAATTTTTGGATAGATGACCTTCTTTCCTGTGGGACGGAGGCTGGTGAGAATGGAAGGTGGAGTTTGAAGACACCGGGCAATGGGGATTGAGCATTTATTGGAAAATGTGACTTTTGAGGGATGTTTCTAACTTACAATATTATATAGTGTAATTCCGGTTTGCATCAGATCCAGAATTACAATAGACTTTGCCAATTTGATCTCTAGCTAAATAAAAGAAATTTGTTTTTGAAGATGGACTTTGCACATTTCTTCTTTGAATGGGTTTCATCACTTGGAAACCTGACATCTTGCTCAACAGAATAGAATGTAGAGGTGGTATTCAGCAGGTTCTGACCAGGTTTGGAGAACCGGTAGTGAAAATTTTATACTACCTCTGGCTGGCCCTGCCCCCATCTGTTCTCTGCCTCCCAAGTCCTAGCTGATTGGGAAGAAAGGGGAATTTTGCAGTAACCTTCCCCTGGAGCGGGGAGGGAATGAAGTTTTTACAGCATCCTTCCCCTGCCATGCCTACCAAGCCACATCCACCAAGCCATGCCCACAGAACTGGTAGTAAAAAAATTTGAATCCCACCACTGATAAAACTGAATAAAATTGAACAGAACAGATTATTGACAGATTAGTCTTGTGATCTTATCAATAAGATAAAAGGAAAATAAAGCACATAATCTTGTTTCAGAATGATATAGCTAATACAGTGATAAAATACATGTGGGATAATACACAGAATCAGCAATCAGACAAGTGGATTTCCCTTGAAAGCTTCCAATTTGTTTGATTTTCTGGGTTATCAGCTCTTGAATATTACAGGAAAAAATGTTATAATGTTTAAATAAATATCCAGGTCTGTATAGATCTATTATGATACTAAGAATGCTGAAAAATCTTCTAGTTATTTAATAGTTAATTTTCTTTAGAGTTTCATTTTTCTCTTACACATTTCTCCAAAAAGGTTTATTTTTTAAAACTTGCAATAAAAAAATCAGTGCATGCTAATGTAGATATCCAGAAGTATGTGATTCCTATATATATAATGCAATGTATATATCTTAGCAATTTATTTTTCATTTTAATATAACCCACAAAGGTTTTTTTTCTACATATTTTCCAGAAAAAAATATTAAGGAAATTGGACTAATGAACTTAAAAAAACGTAACCTCAAGGCAATGTAATAGAAGCTTAAATTTCACTTCAATTACTCACTTATATTCTGGTGCCTTAAAATAAAGAAGGGCAAATAAAAGTTTTTATGATCAAAAGGAGGCGGTAACTATTGTATTTAACTGGCTTTGTAAAAAAAGAAATGATGGCAGAGAAGAGAGCTAAATTTGGATTTGCGCTTCTGAAAATATATTATAAATATGAAGGTGTTATCATCGTCCTCTTTTAATGACCTTGCAGGATGGAGTCTTGGGCAACTGAATGGAGCTGAGTGTGTTTCCTGGCCAGCTGCCCTTCCTATCACCAATGCAGAGTATTTTTCAGCAGATATATTCTCATTGCGCCCAGAGAAATAAATATATGTCTCTACCTAGGATTGAACTCACAGCCCCCTGATTATGAGGCAAGAACTCCACCTCTAGGCCACCCCACCACCCTATAAATATGAAGGTGTTATGAATGACACAATTGGAACTTTCAGAATTATGTCCATATTTTTTTTTATATTTATTAAGAATTCAGTTAACAGTCGATCAATTCTCTGCCTTATTACCATAGCTAATCCCTTAATGGTCACTTTATTTCATCTGATAATAAGGTACTCAAGGGATCCACACTGAGCAAAAATAAATGGAATTGCAGTCTTTGGGTTCCACTTCCAAGTATCCCATTGTTTCTTCATGACCTGACTATGTATAGAAATATTTTGGGAGTTAGTTTTTGCTCTTGACTTGAGGAGAACTAATTTTGGGCTGTGGTTTCATAGTGTGAGAGTTGGGGCAGAAGCTAGCAGTTCTTCCTCCAGAAATACTCAACGTGTAAATATGCACAAATATTTCAGGGCCAAGGCACTAATAAGCTTCTTATCCATAATCATTTTATCTCATCTAGAATAATTATTCTAGATGAGTTTCATAGATTAGTTTAGAGTTTTGCCAACAAATTCTTTGCGTGCCCAATCACACTAGGGTGTGATGATGAACCAATGGCACATGTGCCATGTGTTACGTAAGCTACTCGTTGGGAGAGCAAGTATGTTCAGTGAAGTGTTGTGGGAGTTGTGTTGGAGAACACACAAACCAGCATACAGAGACACTGCAGTTTAAGTAGGCTTTTACTTTCGTGGAAACAGAGGTATCAGAGCCCATCAAACAGTCCACGTCATACACGGATAAGACAGTCAGTCATCAATGTCTTTCAGTTAAGGGATAATCCAAATAACATAGTCCAGTATCATATAATCAGTTCAGAACCCAAAGTTTGCTAGCAGTTGCAAAACTTACAATAGCTCACGGCACTTTCTAACAGCCAGCTTCCAAAACACTGAGATCAGATCAGCCCAGCATCTAACAAACAGAGAGCTAACAGTTGTTCTGCCTCCCTCTTATGGCCGATTGAGGAAAACAGCAACCAATCACATTTTACAGTATGGTTTAAAGAAACAGGTATAGCATTGTTCCATGATTTATATATTGCCAACCCAACTGTTAGAATTATATTCCTAACAGATTAGTTTATAGTTTTGCCTTTTATTGACCAACAAATTGTTTGTGTGCCCAATCACACTAGGGTGTGATGGTGAACCAATGGCACATGTGCCACAGGTGGCATGTGGGATCATATCAGTGGGCACACGAGCCATGGCCCTAGCTCAGCTCCAGGGTTCAGGCGCGCACTGGCCAGGTGGTTTCAGGGTTTTGTCCCTGTTTATATAAAGTAACTTGTCCTGTATGTTTTGGGGAATGGTTCTTTGATTAGAATATTATTCTCTGCATAATTCTTTGCTTGTTTCTCTCCTTGGCATTTCCTTGATTAGACCATTGTTTTCTACTTGGTTGTTTGTCTGGTGTTAGTCACTGCTTATCTGAGTATAGGCTGCTGAAGAAGGTGTGTCCTGGTCTAAATAAAAATCCAGGAATTTTCTAGTAAGAGCCCCAGATGGATGACTAGATGGATAATTAATGAAAGAACTACCAAGAAGGTGAAATTCTTTAAATATTTATTATTTATTTTTAATCATTTGCCTACTGGGATCATCAAACTCTCAATAAAGTCCCAGGAGTATCTCTAGTAATTATAAAATTTGCCAGTTGACATAAAAGCAATTATACCCCAACTGCTGTTGATTTATTCAAGGTCAAATCTTTGGATATGTTGCTCAATGGAACCCAAGTGTGTATCTATAAGAAGATCTCAATCTTCAGCACTATACATGCTGCATTTTTAAAAAAATAATAATAGCCTGCATCTTTTATTTAGTTTCCAGGGTTGAACACAGTTAGAATCTGGATGATCTGTTCTAAGACTTAGGCAAGATTATGCCACTTTAAATATTAGGCAAAGAAATCATTCCAGAAACCTCATTGGTCTATCTTAGCCTCAGTAATAGACTTGAAACCATTAATTAATAAAGCCCTGATGGCTCAGTGAAGTATTGTTATGGCCCAATATATGATCTTTATATATTGTTGTTGCTCTTTAGCCTCATTAAGTGGCCAAAGACACAAATACCAAGTATATTGTTTGAAGCTGACCCAACCTCTTTACCCGTCAGCCCACACTCTCAAACCAAGTGCATGCTGGGAAGCCAGGCTCCATTTCCTTTAGCATTTGGAGAAGGCAGAAGCACAAAGCAGAATCTATCTTCATCTGTGGCACATGGTCATCCAAGGACAAACCCACATCCCACACCCAAAGCATCGCTGGTGAGGTTTAATTTGCTTATTCAGCAGTAACTCAGTACTGCTTATCCTGCATTTGGTTCTCATTGCATGTATCCCTATTTTCCCCAGTTTCACCATATCCTGTTCTTTCGATAAAGCATTCAGATCTATGCACAAGGTCTGTTTTATTAGAGGATAGGTGGGTTTAGACCAAGGGTGGGTTGCTGCAGGTATTACTGCCAGTTCGGTGTGCACACAATTTGCAAGTGTGCATGCACAGTTGCCTGTAAATCGATCTGTGCATGCACAGAACATTAAAATGTCAAAAGAACATGCGACAGCAACTGGGGAACTGGACGTGGCGAGTCTGCCATCCCTATCAGTTTGGTGACCCAGTCGCAATTTCCACTATGCCTGAACCGGTGTGAAACTTTAGTAACTCGCCTCTGGTTTCGATGCATATTGAGCTACACATAGATTAACGTGTAGCGGGGACAGGACAAGTATTGTAAGCAAACTCTTCCCAGAGTTTCAGGGTTGACTCACCCTTCCATTCTTCCGAAGTCGGTAAAATGAGGAGCCAGATTGCAATATGCAAATAATGCTTCTACGTTGTAAACCACCCAGAGAGGGCTATAAGGTTCTGTGGGTCAGTATATAACCCTAATTGCTATTTTATTTATTTATGAAATTTATTTGCCCTCCATGTCATATCCAATGAGTCTATTGCTATTAGCAAAGACAAATTCACCAAAATCCGACATTTTTTTTCCCTTGTGAAAATCAGTGTTACTAACTTTACACACAGATAACACTGGAACAGAATTTAAGTGGCAGGTCTGGAACTTAAGATATAGAAGTGGCTAGGGCTAAATTTTCCATCTTCATTATAGTAAAATCACACCCTCCCCTTAGATATTTCCTAGTTTCTTTTTTTTTTTAATTACGTGCAGTTCACATTGGAACTTTCTTTCCCTTTGGCCTAAGCCAAATTTGTAGCCCGGAAGATATTGCCATTTTTCATCTGAAAATTGTATTTTTATATGTTGAAGCAGAGAGGTTGAATCTGTATCTCGTGGCTTATTAAAATGTCCATTATATACACATTGGCAATCAAAATTCATAACTCCATTTTTTAAGATCTTTTAATTTCCCTCAGGATGAGGAGATCACAGTATTTTCTTTTAAGCGACCAATTTTACATCTATCAATTTCTGTCTGTAGCTTTTGGCCTGCGTAAACGGATCGGTGCCATCCTCCTAGTTTTGAGAGGGCTATCTTGATTTTTTTTTTTTTTTATGAATGCATTTTAATTATTGTATATGTTTTAATGTTTGCTGTTTGGTCCAAAATGTAAACAACAACAATAAAAATGCCCCCAAGAGACATTTAAAGTAAGTTTAATCCCTGCAAAACTCAACATGCATTACTTCTGGAATAAGGCAAGTAGAATTTTGATTTAATATTCTTTCTAATGCATCTACTTAACATTAAAGAGACTTCACCAACAGTTTTATTGGAAAAGTGAAAATATATCAAGTACACAAAACAAAATCAACTTAAAAGAGCTTCAAATTCTGATTGATTGTAAAAAAAAAAATCAACCAAAGATAATCATTAAGGAATAAAGGGTATATTTATAATTTAGTGGTAATCTATATGTATATGTAAGGTAAAAGTTCCCCTTGCATATACTGTATGTGCTAGTCATTCCCAACTCCAGGGGGCAGTGCTCATCTCTGTTTCAAAGCCAAAGAGCCAGCACTGTCCAAAGCCATCTCCGTGGTCATGTGGCCATCATGACTCAACACCAAAGGCACATGGAACACTATTACCTTCCCACCAAAGGTGGCTCCTATTTTTTTACTTGCATTTTTTACATGTTTTTGAATTGCTAGGTTGGCAGGAGCTGGGACAACTAACGGGAGTGCACTCCATTATACGGCACTAGGGATTCGAACTGCTGAACTGCTGACCTTTCTGATAGACAAGCTTAGTGTCTTATCCATTGAGCCACTGTGTCCATCTATCTGTATCTGTATCTGTATCTGTATCTGTATCTGTATCTCTATCTCTATCTCTATCTCTATCTCTATCTATATCGCTATCATCTCTATCTCTATCTCTATCTCTATCTCTATCTCTATCTCTATCTCTATCTCTATCATCTCTATCTCTATCTCTAATATATCTATGTCTATATCTATATCTATATCTATATCTATATCTATATCTCTATCTCTATCTCTATCTCTATCTCTATATCTATATCTATATCTATATCTATATCTATATCTATATCTATATCTATATCTATATCTATATCTATATCTATATCTATATCTATATCTCTATCTCTATCTCTATCTCTATCTCTATCTCTATCTCTATCTCTATCTCTATCTCTATCTCTATCTCTATCTCTATCTCTATCTCTATCTCTATCTCTATCTATATCTATATCTATATCTATATCTATATAATCTGTTCTGACCCCCCTTCTTCGCTCGTTAACAGGCGACAGTCAGACAGACTTAAAAGAAAATAACTTTATCAGTCCTGGTTCATGCTGGCTGCAAGCCCAAAATAAACATAGATAAAGTCTCTATCAACAAGGGTTATGCAGCAGAATGCAGAAACAAAACTCTTACAGCACCAAGTTTTCAAGAAGCAAAATCACTTATCCAAGTGTCTCACAAACTCAAACAGGAACGGAACTGAATTCTCCATAAACGAACGACGAACCACGAACGAATGATGAACGTTGACTTCTGCAACCAGGGCGTGGCACCATCAGTCATTTTATCTCCAGAAGACGACACTAACGAGCCCCAGCTGCATTGTTATTCCTGCATCCCGACTCAACTCACAGCAAACTTCTGCTGAGTCACAACATATATCTATATCTATATCATCTATATCTAGATAGATAGATATTGTAGTCTATAATAGTGCAATATAAAAAATGCATTTTTTTTCCTGCGAACCACCACAATTTTCTCACAGGCCACCAGTTGACTGCTGCACTAGAGGATGGGCTCCAGTTTAAAAGTTTAAAAGTTCAGAAGATTAAATGCCTGGTCTCTGGGAATGACCCAGATTAGATCCTGCAAGACCATCTTTCTGCTCAGCTGAAAATTCAGCAGGAGGTCACATTTAAACAAAACGTAGAATAAGATGCAATTTGTAATTTAGTTCAGGGATAGTTTTAGCATGGGTAATTATACCAGGAGATCAAACATGTTTAAAGGTATGGATAAGGACTAAAGAAAAGATTATTTGGGCACTTAATGTTCATTTTAATATAGAGCTACCAGGGAGGCTTTGTGTTGTCATACTCAGGGAACACAATGAATGGATCCAAATTTGAGATAACTTCCCTTGGTTTCTATCATTCGTCTAGTCCCGCAAAGCATTAATATATAATGCTCTAAACTGCTGAGCATCTTCATGAAAACTGCCTTTAAAAATACATTTGTCAGGAAAAAAAATTCCTCCTCTTATCTCTCTAAGGGTATGTTCTTATGACACTGGAGCAGATGGTAACAGTTGCCCCATTCCTTAGCTGTCAATATTTTCCTTCCTGCTGCTACTGGCCAATTAAACTTCTAGAATTCCTGCTGTTCTGAGTGACAGCTAGGAAACGATGTGAATGGTTCAAAGGGTTGGAAATGGAGAGGAAATATGATGAACCCTTCCACAATTACTTGCCATTATGACCAGTAATGAAACAGAGAAATTAATGGCCAGAATACAGCTTGTTGAGGTTATTATAGGAATTTCACTTGAAAAAAAATCTCTATGATAAGCTATTCCAGCACTTCCAAGTGTTCTCCTGTGAGTTATATTTTGCCAAGTTGCCTCCATTTTGTTTCAAGACCTCTGTGGTAACAACTTATCCCTGTCCTTATCCCTTTTCCCTAAAAAACCCTGGATTTTGTCAGGATTAGTATCTGCCGTAGAGACCCAGTTTTGACGTAGAAGGGTGAGAGGCTCCTCATTCTTCAATGGAACTGCTAAGCTGATTTAGCTAAACTGCTAAGAGATGCGGTGTCTCAGTGGCTAAGACGCTGAGCTTGTCGATCAGAAAGATCGGCAGTTTGGCTGTTCAAATCCCTACTGCTGCATAGCAGAGTGAGCTCCTGTTACTTGTCCCAGCTTCTGCCAACCTAGCAGTTCGAAAGCATGTAAAAAAGCAAGTGGAAAAATAGGAACCACCTTTGGTGGGAAGATAACAGCATTCCGTGCACCTTTGGCATTTAGTCATGCCGGCCACATGACCATGGAGATGTCTTCAGACAGCGCTGGCTCTTTGGCTTTGAAACTGAGATGAACACCACCCCTAGAGTCAGGAACAACTAGCACATATGTGCGAGGAGAACCTGTACCTTTACATTAACCTAAACTGTTTTCCAGAGTGAAACAAACAGAAAACTAAGAGTTTTCATTTAAAAAGGGATGATCTTGAGAACATTCCGAAATGTTTGACTGTCCAGTTTAGTATCACTTCAGCTACCAGCAATTACTGGTCTTTATTTAGAAAAAATAGCTCCTATTCCCCCCCTCCCCCCCGGGTGCTTTTGCAGAAGGCAACTGGACTTTCTTGATTTTTTTCCCCTTGAAAACATTTTTCCATAATCATCATCAAAATACATTCTTCATAAATCATAAGATACAACACTTAGTGATAGTCATAGGATATTAAATCAGCAATCAACATAAATCATTCTAGGATGCTAAATAAAACATTTTGCAGTGGTGGTAAAGTTGCTGAAAATAAGTGTACCCAGTGGTGGGTTGCAGGCGGTACGCCCCGGTACGGGCGTACCGGAGCCTGCCTGGAGCACCAGATACCATTCTGGTATGGTGCTCCAGAGGGCCCGCCCGTCCGCCCACGCTCCTTAACTGTCTTTTAAGGCTTCCATGCTTCCGCACATGTGCATGGCACATACAGTACCTGTGTGACACTCCATGGAGCAGCTGGAGCGGAGGCTTGCGGAGGCACTAAGACACATGCACACATTGCACACGTCCATGTGGACGTCGCAGGCCCCGTTCCAACAAGGGATCCGGAACCCACCATTGAGTGTACCCCATTGGAACAGAACATTGTGGGTTCTGCACTGAAAAAACTCGGGTGTGAGGTGACCTCAGTGTTGCATACAAACCATCAATTTCTGACACTATCACTTTGGGACCCCAAACACATAACGAAGAGATGAATCTGGACAATCACTGGCCTGGGATGCAATATTTCTTGGTATACATCAGAACAACACAGGAAGGATGGATTCCCTTATATGAGCCGAGGTGGCGCAGTGGTTAGGGTGCACTTCAGCTGCCTGTTATCTGCAGTTCAGAGGTTCTAATCTCACCGGCTCAAGGTTGACTCAGCCTTCCATCCTTCCAAAGTAGGTGAAATGAGGACCCAGACTGTGGGGGCAATATGCTGACTCTGTAAATTGCTGTAAAGAGCCAAGGTGGCGCAGTGGTTAAATGCAGCACTGCAGGCTACTGCTAGATCAGCAGGTCAGCGGTTCAGCGGGTCAGCGGTTCAAATCTCACCGGCTCAGGGTTGACTCAGCCTTCCATCCTTCCGAGGTGGGTAAAATGAGGACCCAGATTGTTGGGGGCAATATGCTGACTCTCTGTAAACCGCTTAGAGAGGCCTGAAAGGCCTATGAAGCGGTATATAAGTCCACTGCTATTGCTATTGCTATTGCTTAGAGAGGGCTGAAAGCCCTATGAAGTGGTATATAAGTCTAACTGCTATGGCTATTGCTATTGACCTTATGCTGACTTCATTCAGTTTTGCAAAGATCAACAACAGACATGTTGTTGCTAAGCGCCTTCTTCTTTGAAAGCACTTGTTCTATTTGCACATGATTAAGCAAATAAAATGCAAGTTCTCTTTTTTTATATATAAAAAAAGATCTATGCTAATATAAGCTTATGCTAACAGAGCTTATTTATATAGGTGTAGATTGCTGACCTAAGGATGTGCAGTCTTGACTCACCAAGAAAAACCGCCTAAGATTTACATGTATTAAAATCATCTCCATCAAAAGGTCGTTTTACAATTTTACATTCTCTTTCTCTCCTAAGGTAAACAAAAAAGGTTTTCCTCTGTCCAGTTGTGTCTGACTTTAGGGGAGGGAAAGATCATCTCCATTTCCTAGCCGAGGGAGCTAGTGTTGTCCGCAGAGACTTCTGTGGTCATGTGGCCAGATGACTCTACGCCGAGGTGCATAGAACACTGTTGCCTTCCCATTTACCTACTTGCATTTGCATGCTTTCAAACTGCTAGGTGGGCAGGAACTGGGACAAGAATGGGAACTCAACGCATCTCACAGTGCTTGGGTCTCAAACTGCCAACCTTCCAGTCAACAAACCCAGTGTCTCAACTGTTGTGTTCTGGCCAGCAGATGGTGCTGTGCAAATCGCCTCTGATTGGTCAGGATGTGCCTGCTGGCCGGCGGGACAATCCTGGACTTCCCATTGGTTCCCCGTCTGACAGCTACAAGTATAAATAGTTGCTCACCTTTTGCCTATCATTAGTTCTGTTGAATAAAGTTCCTGTTACAGTTAATTGGTCTCCTCAGTTATTGTCCCTCAAGATTCAAAATCAACCACTACACCTCCTCTTTTTTCTTAAAGTAAAGTTTTCCCTTGCACATATGTACTAGTCATTCCTGATTCTAAGGGGTGGTGTTCATCTCCGTTTCAAAGCTGAAGAGCCAGCATTGTCCGAAGATGTCTCCATGATAATGTGGCCAGCATGACCGGATTATTGTAATGCGCTCTACATGGGGCTGCCCTTGAAGAGTGTTCGAAGACTCCAATTAGTCCAGAATGCAGCCGCGCAAGCGATTGTGGGTGCACCAAGGTACACCCACGTTACACCTATCCTCCGCGAGCTGCACTGGCTACCTATTAGTCTCCGAATCCGCTTCAAGGTGCTGGTCACTACCTATAAAGCCCTACATGGCATCGGACCTGGGTACCTGAGAGACCGCCTCCTGCCGATTACCTCTCTCAGACCAATTAGATCGCACAGGTTGGGTCTCCTCCAGATTCCATCTGCCAGCCAATATCGGCTGGCGACTCCCCGGGGGAGAGCCTTCTCTGTTGCAGCTCCGGCCCTCTGGAACGAGCTCCCTGTTGAGATCCGGATCCTTACTACCCTCCCGGCCTTCCGCAAAGCCACCAAGTCCTGGCTGTTCCAGCAGGCTGGGGGGAGCTGAGAAGCATCTACCTCCATAGAAATTGTGAATGTTGGTTTTGTTTTTAATATGTTGTCTTTGTCTTGTTCCCCCCCTTTCCCTTGTCTTTTGTAAGCCGCCCGGAGTCCTCCGGGAGTGGGCGGCATACAAGACAAAATAATAATAATAATAATAATAATAATAATAATAATAATAATAATAATAATAACTCCGCCGTTGCCGGTCCCAAGCCCGGATGAGAAAGGAGGAAGGTTTGGATCAGGTTGGCATCTGGTCCCATAAAAAAAACCCCCGCCAACCCATACAATATGGTGAAAAAAACGAATAAGAATTCCATACCGCATCGGTCGTCGCGCGGGTTAACAAGGGCCGCGGCGGATGTTGGGGTCCCTGGACATCCGTCGACAAGTGGGCTACAAGTGGACCAGCCAACAAAACGACAAAAATATAGTGCAGATGAAAACCGTGCCATAATGGCCTGTTACTACAACTCAGAGCCAGAAAAAAGAGGATATTTAAAGCGAATGTATGAATTATGGAAACAACAATATCCAGATTCAAATGTTAGTGAACAACGACTAGCAGATCAAAGGCGATTTATTATACGGAATAAAGTGTTTAGTGAAGTTGAACATGAGGAAATTCAGGCAAATTGCAAAACCCAAAAAACAATATCACAAGCGGAAATAACTGATATTCAAGACACAACTAAAGACATTATAGTAGAACTCCCAGAAGAAGCTCTCAGGGAGGAAATAACATCACCACCACTAGAACCAGTTATCACTGAACCAACTGATGAACTAACTCAAAAACAAAAAGAATTGAAGGATAAGATCATGGAGCATTTTCTGCTTAATGAGGAAAGGCAACGTTTACCATCACTAAAAACTGTGCCTAAGAAAATTTTGGCCCCTATCATGAAAATGGTTAATGCAGTGTTTTCAACAATTGAACCGGGATCCATCTTGGAAACAAACCAGTTAATGTACAGCGCAGCTGTAATAGTCACTAATGAACTAGGCATTAAAATTAAAGTACCTAGTCACACAACAGAAAAAGCATCAAAGCCAAAGTGGAAAATCCGTCTAGAACAAAAAATCAAAAAATTAAGGGCAGATGCTAGTAACTTAAAGAACATGCATGAGCAACGGCTTAAAAACAACAAAATCATAGATCGGCTAATCAGGAGATATAGATTGGATACAAGAAACATCAATGAAGCTGTAGAGATTGTAAAACAGCAGATAACAGCAACAGCTAGAAAAATTGAAAGATATGAGGCACGAATCATCCAATATAAACAAAATCAGCAATTTCGATCAGACCAACGGCGTTTTTATCAAAGTCTTAATGTAAATGGTGACACCAAAAGTGAAAAACCAGAAAAACAGGCCACAGTTGAATTCTGGAAAGAATTGTGGGAAAATGCAAAGGACTACAACAAGGAAGCAAAGTGGATACATGACTTTGAGAAAAGCATTGGCAACAAGCAAATGCAAGTATTAGAAATAACAACTGAGATGGTCAAAAATCGAGTTAAAAAGGTAAAGAATTGGACATCACCTGGAAAGGACCAATTACATGGTTTCTGGCTCAAATATCTGACCAGTTTACATGCAATATTGGCCAGGCAACTGAATGAAATTTTACAAAAGGGCCAAATTGATGAATGGTTGACAACTGGAAAAACATACTTGATTCAGAAAGATGCAGCTAAAGAAACAACACCTGAAAACTACAGACCAATAACATGCTTGCCAACAACCTTCAAATTACTCACAGGCATTATTGCAGATAACATGATGGATTATTTGGAAACAAACAACATCTTGCCAGTAGAGCAAAAAGGCAACAAAAGGAGGAGCAGGGGCACCAAAGATCAGCTTCTAATTGATAAAATGATATTAGAAAATTGTAAGAACAGAAAAACGAACTTGAATATGGTCTGGATTGATTACAAAAAGGCATTTGACTCACTGCCACATAGTTGGATCCTAAAATGCTTAGAAACAACTGGTATTAGCAAAAATATTACATCCTTTACTGAAAAGGCGATGAAACAATGGAGAACTGAGTTGGCAGTAGGGAATGAGATCTACGGAATAGTTAATATCAAGCGAGGAATTTTCCAGGGTGATTCACTTTCACCTCTTCTCTTCATCATCGCAATGATCCCACTATCAGTAATCTTAAAAAAAATGAAATTAGGCTACCAAACAGCCAAAGAAGCTGAAAAAATTTCACATTTACTATATATGGATGATTTGAAACTCTATGGAAAGTCAGAAATAGAAATCCAATCATTGACAAACACAGTCCGAGTATTCAGCACCGATATTTCAATGCAGTTTGGCATGGAAAAATGCGCCACTGTATCCATAAAAAGGGGCAAAATCACTGCATGTGAGGGAATTGAAATGCCCAATGGCCAATTAATTAAATGCAAAGAAAATGAAGCCTACAAATACTTAGGCATTCTGCAGTTGGATAACATCAAGCATGGAGAAGTAAAAACTATTGTCAGGCGAGAGTACACCAACAGAGTTAGGAAAATTTTGAAATCTAAATTGAATGGTGGAAATACAATCAAGGCCATAAATACCTGGGCAATACCAGTTATAAGATACACAGCTGGTATAGTTAACTGGACACAAGCTGATTTGGACCTTTTGGACCGAAAAACCAGGAAACTAATGACAATGCACTACAGTTTACATCCACGTGGTGATACTGATAGACTGTACCTGCCCCGAAAATCAGGTGGCAGAGGATTATTACAAGTGAAGCAAACAGTTGAAGAAGAAAAACATGCACTGGCTGATTATTTAAAAGAAAGTCAAGAACATCTATTAATCGAAGTAAAGAACAAAAATCTACTGAAGGCCCAACAGACGAAACAAGAATACAGAAAAGATGTGATAAAATCAAGAATGGAGAGTTGGCAGAACAAAGCACTGCATGGCCAATTTCTGGAAAAAATAAAAGATAAAGTGGACAGTGAACAAACTTGGTTATGGCTAACAACAGGTACATTAAAGAAAGAAACAGAGTCACTAATCCTGGCTGCGCAAGAACAAGCTATCCGCACAAATGCCATTAAGGCCCAAATCGAAAAATCCTCTGATGATGCCAAATGCAGACTTTGCAAAGAAGCTGATGAAACTGTTGATCACATACTCAGCTGCTGTAAAAAAATCGCGCAGACTGACTATAAATTGCGGCACAATTCAGTAGCACAAATGATCCATTGGAATTTGTGCAAAAATTATAATATTAAAACAGCAACAAACTGGTGGGAACATCAGCCTGAAAAAGTCACCGAAAATCAGATGGTCAAGATCTTGTGGGATTTCCGTATACAAACCGACAAAATACTGGCACATAATACAACAGACATCACACTGGTTGAGAAAAATAAGGTCACAATCATAGACATCGCAATACCAGGTGATAGCAGGGTCGCCGAGAAGGAACATGAAAAAATTGCAAGATACCAGGACTTAAAAATCGAAATTCAACGACTATGGCACAAACCAGCAGTGGTAGTTCCAGTGGTAATTGGCACACTGGGTGCTATTCCAAAAGCACTGGAATTACATTTAAAACAGTTAAAAATTGACAAAATCGCCATCAGTCAAATGCAAAAAGCCGCACTGCTTGGATCTGCACGCATATTACGAAAATACGTTACGACGTCCTAGGCCCCTGGGTGGGGCCCGACTAGTAACCAATGCCAAATCCGGCGAAACAACTGGCCGCTGTGATACAATTGTACAATAATAATAATAATAATAATAATAATAATAATAATAATAATAATAATAATAATATAATAATAATAATGTAAATAATATAATATAATAATAATAATAAAATAATATTATACTGGCGCATAATACACCAGACATCACACTGGTTGAGAAAAATAAGGTCACAATCATAGACATCGCAATACCAGGTGATAGCAGGGTCGCCGAAAAGGAACATGAAAAAATCGCAAGATACCGGGACTTAAAAATCGAAATTCAACGACTATGGCACAAACCAGCAGTGGTAATTCCAGTGGTAATTGGCACACTGGGTGCTATTCCAAAAGCACTGGAATTACATTTAAAACAGTTAAAAATTGACAAAATCACCATCAGCCAAATGCAAAAAGCCGCACTGCTTGGACCTGCACGCATATTACGAAAATACGTTACGACGTCCTAGGCCCCTGGGTGGGGCCCGACTAGTAACCAATGCCAAATCCGGCGAAACAACTGCCTCTGTGATACAATTGTATAATAATAATAATAATAATAATAATAATAATAATAATAATAATAATAACAACTCCGCCATTGCCGGTCCCAAGCCCGGATGAGAAAGGAGGAAGGTTGGGATCAGGTTGGCATCTGGTCCCGTAAAAAACCCCCCGCCAACCCATACAATATGGTGAAAAAAACAAATAAGAATTCCATACCGCATCGGTCGTCGCGCGGGTTAACAAGGGCCGCGGCGGATGTTGGGGTCCCTGGACATCCGTCGACAAGTGGGCTACAAGTGGACCAGCCAACAAAACGACAAAAATATAGTGCAGATGAAAACCGTGCCATAATGGCCTGTTACTACAACTCAGAGCCAGAAAAAAGAGGTTATTTAAAGCGAATGTATGAATTATGGAAACAACAATATCCAGATTCAAATGTTAGTGAACAACGACTAGCAGATCAAAGGCGATTTATTATACGGAATAAAGTGTTTAGTGAAGTTGAACATGAGGAAATTCAGGCAAATTGCAAAACCCAAAAAACAATATCACAAGCGGAAATAACTGATATTCAAGACACAACTAAAGACATTATAGTAGAACTCCCAGAAGAAGCTCTTGGGGAGGAAATAACACCACCACCACTAGAACCAGTTATCACTGAAACAACTGATGAACTAACTCAAAAACAAAAAGAATTGAAGGATAAGATCATGGAGCATTTTCTGCTTAATGAGGAAAGGCAACGTTTACCAACACTAAAAACTGTGCCTAAGAAAATTTTGGCCCCTATCATGAAAATGGTTAATGCAGTGTTTTCAACAATTGAACCGGGATCCATCTTGGAAACAAACCAGTTAATGTACAGCGCAGCTGTAATAGTCACTAATGAACTAGGCATTAAAATTAAAGTACCTAGTCATACAACAGAAAAAGCATCAAAGCCAAAGTGGAAAATCCGTTTAGAACAAAAAATCAAAAAATTAAGGGCAGATGCTAGTAACTTAAAGAACATGCATGAGCAACGGCTTAAAAACAACAAAATCATAGATCGGCTAATCAGGAGATATAGATTGGATACAAGAAACATCAATGAAGCTGTAGAGATTGTAAAACAGCAGATAACAGCAACAGCTAGAAAAATTGAAAGATATGAGGCACGAATCATCCAATATAAACAAAATCAGCAATTTCGATCAGATCAACGGCGTTTTTATCAAAGTCTTAATGTAAATGGTGACACCAAAAGTGAAAAACCAGAAAAACAGGCCACAGTTGAATTCTGGAAAGAATTGTGGGAAAATGCAAAGGACTACAACAAGGAAGCAAAGTGGATACATGACTTTGAGAAAAGCATTGGCAACAAACAAATGCAAGTATTAGAAATAACAACTGAGATGGTCAAAAATCGAGTTAAAAAGGTAAAGAATTGGACATCACCTGGAAGTGACCAATTACATGGTTTCTGGCTCAAATATCTGACCAGTTTACATGCAATATTGGCCAGGCAACTGAATGAAATTTTACAAAAGGGCCAAATTGATGAATGGTTGACAACTGGAAAAACATACTTGATTCAGAAAGATCCAACTAAAGGAACAACACCAGAAAACTATAGACCAATAACATGCTTGCCAACAACCTTCAAATTACTCACAGGCATTATTGCAGATAACATGATGGATTATTTGGAAACAAACAACTTCTTGCCAGTAGAGCAAAAAGGCAACAAAAGAAGGAGCAGGGGCACAAAAGATCAGCTTCTAATTGATAAAATGATATTAGAAAATTGTAAGAACAGAAAAACGAACTTGAATATGGTCTGGATTGATTACAAAAAGGCATTTGACTCACTGCCACATAGTTGGATCATAAAATGCTTAGAAACAACTGGCATTAGCAAAAATATTACATCCTTTACTGAAAAGGCAATGAAACAATGGAGAACTGAGTTGGCAGTAGGGAATGAGAGCTACGGAATGGTTAATATCAAGCGAGGAATTTTCCAGGGTGATTCACTTTCACCTCTTCTCTTCATCATCGCAATGATCCCACTATCAGTAATCTTAAAAAAAATGAAATTAGGCTACCAAACAGCCAAAAAAGCTGAAAAAATTTCGCATTTACTATATATGGATGATTTGAAACTCTATGGAAAGTCAGAAATAGAAATCCAATCATTGACAAATACAGTCCGAGTATTCAGCACCGATATTTCAATGCAGTTTGGCATGGAAAAATGCGCCACTGTATCCATAAAAAGGGGCAAAATCACTGCATCTGAGGGAATTGAAATGCCCAATGGCCAACTAATTAAATGCAAAGAAAATGAAGCCTACAAATACTTAGGCATTCTGCAGTTGGATAACATCAAGCATGGAGAAGTAAAAACTATTGTCAGACGAGAGTACACCAACAGAGTTAGGAAAATTTTGAAATCTAAATTGAATGGTGGAAATACAATCAAGGCCATAAATACCTGGGCAATACCAGTTATAAGATACACAGCTGGCATAGTTAACTGGACACAAACTGATTTGGACCTTTTGGACCGAAAAACCAGGAAACTAATGACAATGCACTACAGTTTACATCCACGTGGTGATACTGATAGACTATATCTGCCCCGAAAATCAGGTGGCAGAGGATTATTACAAGTGAAGCAAACAGTTGAAGAAGAAAAACATGCACTGGCTGATTATTTAAAAGAAAGTCAAGAACATCTATTAATCGAAGTAAAGAGCAAAAATCTACTGAAGGCCCAACAGACAAAACAAGAATACAGAAAAGATGTGATAAAATCAAGAATGGAGAGTTGGCAGAACAAAGCACTGCATGGTCAATTTCTGGAAAAAATAAAAGATAAAGTGGACAGGAAACAAACTTGGTTATGGTTAAAAACAGGTACATTAAAGAAAGAAACAGAGTCACTAATCCTGGCTGCGCAAGAACAAGCTATCCGCACAAATGCCATTAAGGCCAAAATCGAAAAATCCTCTGATGATGCCAAATGCAGACTTTGCAAAGAAGCTGACGAAACTGTTGATCACATTCTCAGCTGCTGTAAAAAAATCGCGCAGACTGATTATAAATTGCGGCACAATTCAGTAGCACAAATGATCCATTGGAATTTGTGCAAAAATTATAATATTAAAACCGCAACAAACTGGTGGGAACATCAGCCTGAAAAAGTCACAGAAAATCAGATGGTCAAGATCTTGTGGGATTTCCGTATACAAACCGACAAAATACTGGCGCATAATACACCAGACATCACACTGGTTGAGAAAAATAAGGTCACAATCATAGACATCGCAATACCAGGTGATAGCAGGGTCGCCGAGAAGGAACATGAAAAAATCGCAAGATACCAGGACTTAAAAATCGAAATTCAACGACTATGGCACAAACCAGCAGTGGTAATTCCAGTGGTAATTGGCACACTGGGTGCTATTCCAAAAGCACTGGAATTACATTTAAAACAGTTAAAAATTGACAAAATCACCATCAGTCAAATGCAAAAAGCCGCACTGCTTGGATCTGCACGCATATTACGAAAATATGTTATGACGTCCTAGGCCCCTGGGTGGGGCCCAACTAGTAACCAATGCCAAATCCGGTGAAACAACTGGCCGCTGTGATACAATTGTATAATAATAATAATAATGACTAAACACCGAAGGTGCATGGAACACTGTTATCTTCCCACCAAAGGTGGTTCCTATTTTTCTACTTGCATTATTACGTGCTTTCGAACTGCTAGGTTGGCAGAAGCTGGGACAAGTACTGGGAGCTCACTCCGTTACATGGCATTAGGTATTCGAACCGCTGAACTGCTGACCTTTCTGATCGACAAGCTCAGCGTCTTAGCCACTGAGCCACCACATCCCTAACTGCATCTTTCTTCTTAAGTTCTAGCAAATTACTCATCACAAAGCTGTTCCTTTTTTTCCCCACCCTCCTATTTTATTTCACAAGAAATAAAATTCCCGGGACATTTTGAAGAGTTTCTTTCTATCAGTATGGCTTGGAGCTGGCTCTTTAAAGTTCTTGGTATGACGATCACCATGAAACGTACTAAATTAATTTGATGCTTTGTGAACTTTTCAGATAATTCTGAGGATCAGCTCAAGAATAAGGTACTAATTTATGACCTAAAGTGCCCTCTGCTTAATTATACATTCTGTGTCTCTCTCTGCCACTCTTTGGATTTGATCTACAAAAAAAGATATTTCACAGCATGACCCAGAGGACAACTGTGTTCAACCCAACTGAAGCTGCTGGGCAACCCCTAGGAATGGTGTCTTCTGCTTTAAGTTGTTACAAGCAGGTGTTGCTGTTCCTTTGCACTTCTGACTTTCATCCACTCTTGTATTAATTTTGTCTAATTATCCACATTTTACCTTTTATTATAACTCCCTTAAGCTTCTATTTCAACATTTCTTTCACTGTGACTGGAAAGATTCAAGGGAATATACCTTCAAACTAAGGGGAAGTGGTGGCTGAATGGCTAAGACGCTGAGCTTGTCGATCAGAAAGGTTGGCAGTTCGGTGGTTCGAATCCCTAGCGCCGTGTAATGGAGTGAGCTCCGGGTACTTGTCCCAGCTTCTGCCAATCTAACACTTCGAAAGCACATAAAAATGCAAGTAGAAAAATCGGAAACACCTTTGGTGGGAAGGTAACAGTGTTCCATGCACCTTCTGTGTTTAGTCATGCGAGCCACAAGATCATGGAGATGTCTTCAGACAGTGTTGGCTCTTCGGCTTAGAAATGGAGATGAGCACCCCACTCTAGAGTTGGGAACAACTAGCATATATGTGCGAGGGGAACCTTTACCTTTACCTTACTTTCAGGAAGGTAACATTAGAATGGGTCTTTATGCTATGCCATTCTGAATTCCTGACAACCTTAGCAAGCTCTTCAATTCTACCTCTTGTGAAAATGCTTTTTCTGAAGCTACAGGTTTTCTGTTAACCAAGAAAAAAAAAGAATCCAAATATGCACTTTAATGGAAGTTTGTGGCCTCAATAGATAGTCTTGAATTGCTGCATGAAAGACCAAGAAGTGCTATTCCTTAGTCTTTCCTTTGTTATTTCTCTCCCTCCCTCCATGCTCAAGCTACGATTTCATTCTGCAAAAAGGGGGTACATTTTCCTTATAACAATTTTTCATTTGCTACAGCCAGCAGACTGCAGACATTTTCCATGGGATGCAACCAGATTGTTCTCAGAATAAAATTATTCATGGAAAGAAAGGTAAAAAAAAAAAAATACCATACGGAAAAAAATATATATGTAAAAGAGGATAGTGGTGGGAGATCTTCCCCTCGACATGATGAATTTAGCATTGTACTTACTGAATGCCACTCTGCACAACTGATTTGTGGCACGGCTGCCAGAATGAAGTTGTTTTAGTTGCCGTATTTTAAACCTTAGGACAGCCTGCACACCCGTAACCCACTGTGTTAACAATGGTCCAAACCATCAAAAGATTATTCTCAATAAACTTGGTTTTCTGGCCTTAAGTGCAAAATCAGGTTGATATACAGCTGACAGATGGGCAGTGGCATGATGGATCACCAGCTGTGCAAAGCCACTTCAAAAGTTGGAAACAAGAACAATTATTGAATAGAGTAGAGTAGAGTAGAGTAGAGTAGAGTAGAGTAGAGTAGAGTAGAGAAAGAATGGAATGGAATGGAATGGAATGGAATGGAATGGAATGGAATGGAATGGAATAGAATAGAATAGAATAGAATAGAATAGAATAGAATAGAATAGAATAGAATAGAATAGAATAGAATAGAATAGAATAGAATAGAATAGAATTCTTTATTGGTCAAGTGTGATTGGACACACAAGGATTTTGTCTTTGGTGCATATGCTCTCAGTGGACATAACAAGACAAAATAAATTCATTCAGAATCATAAGGTACAACACTTAATGATAGTCGTAGGGAACAATAAGGAATCAGGACACAATCAATATCAAAATAAATCGTAGGTATACAAGGAACAAAGTTACAGTCCTGCATTCATAAATGGGAGGAGATAGGTGATAGGAAGGATGAAAAGACTAGAAGTAATAGTAATGCAGCCTTGGTAAATTTTGTTTGACAGTAGTGAGGGAATTATTTGTTTAGCAGAGAGATGGCATTCGGGAATAAACTGTTCTTGTGTCTAGTTGTCTTGGTGTGCAATACTTATATGGTCATTTTGAGGGTAGGAGTTGAAACAATTTATGTCTAGGATGTGAGGGATCTGTAGATATTTGCACAGCCCTCTTTTTGACTCCTGCAGTGTACAGGTCCTCAATGGAAGGCATGTTGGTTGCAATTATTTTTTCTGCAGTTCTGATTGTCCTTGAAGTCCATGTCTGTCTTGTTGGGTTGCAGAGCCAAACCAGACAGTTATGGAAGTGCAGATGACAGACTCAATAATTCCTCTGTAGAACTGAATCAGCAGCTCTTTGGGCAGTTGGAGCTTCCTGAATTGGCACAGAAAGAACATTCTTTATTGTGCTTTTTTGATGATGTTTTTGATGTTAGGTGTCCATTGGGATTTTAGCAACACTGCTCCCCCATAATACTAACCCTAGCTTCCTCTTTGACCGATAAACCAGATCTTGGCAATTAGCATAGCCTTTCCTTTAATCAGTTTCCCGTAAAATATATTCCCGTCTAATATATATTTTCACGCGGCTCCATAGACAAATTCAGCAACACGCACAGTGTGATGTTGCCGGAGTACTATGGCGTCACCAGGGGAGTGTGAAACCCCTCTGATAAATTCAAATAAGCTGAAACCTTTTTTTTTTTTTTTGCTCACTTTCCCCCCCACAATTGGGATTTGGGCCCAAGCAAGAAATCTACAGATTTCCCCTTTCATTTTCTTGAAGATGGATTTTTTTTGCCAACTTTAGCAGTTCCCCAAAGCGGCTGCATCTATTACTCATGAGCTGCAATTGCGTCTGTAATTCCCCAGTGAAAGCCATTGCTAGATTGAGAAGAAATGTTTCAGATGCATTAATGTAAGCACTTAGGAGGATTTGCACACTCTGGAGATGCTTGCAAATGCATTTGGGCTTAGAGTAGAAAAGGAAAAAGAAGGAATATGTCTCCAAGTTGAATTTAACTGCTGCTGATTTCTAGTTCATGTGGGTAGTTTTCTGCTAACAAACATTTCTTCTTCTTCTTCTTCTTCTTCTTCTTCTTCTTCTTCTTCTTCTTCTTCTTCTTCTTCTTCTTCTTCTTCTTCTTCTTCTTCTTCTATTATTATTATTATTATACAATTGTATCACAGCGGCCAGTTGTTTCGCCGGATTTGGCATTGGTTACTAGTCGGGCCCCACCCAGGGGCCTAGGACGTCGTAACGTATTTTCGTAATATGCGTGCAGATCCAAGCAGTGCGGCTTTTTGCATTTGACTGATGGTGATTTTGTCAATTTTTAACTGTTTTAAATGTAATTCCAGTGCTTTTGGAATAGCACCCAGTGTGCCAATTACCACTGGAATTACCACTGCTGGTTTGTGCCATAGTCGTTGAATTTCGATTTTTAAGTCCTGGTATCTTGCGATTTTTTCATGTTCCTTCTCGGCGACCCTGCTATCACCTGGTATTGCGATGTCTATGATTGTGACCTTATTTTTCTCAACCAGTGTGATGTCTGGTGTATTATGCGCCAGTATTTTGTCGGTTTGTATACGGAAATCCCACAAGATCTTGACCATCTGATTTTCGGTGACTTTTTCAGGCTGATGTTCCCACCAGTTTGTTGCTGTTTTAATATTATAATTTTTGCACAAATTCCAATGGATCATTTGTGCTACTGAATTGTGCCGCAATTTATAATCAGTCTGCGCGATTTTTTTTACAGCAGCTGAGTATGTGATCAACAGTTTCGTCAGCTTCTTTGCAAAGTCTGCATTTGGCATCATCAGAGGATTTTTCAATTTTGGCCTTAATGGCATTTGTGCGGATAGCTTGTTCTTGCGCAGCCAGGATTAGTGACTCTGTTTCTTTCTTTAATGTACCTGTTTTTAACCATAACCAAGTTTGTTCCCTGTCCACTTTATCTTTTATTTTTTCCAGAAATTGACCATGCAGTGCTTTGTTCTGCCAACTCTCCATTCTTGATTTTATCACATCTTTTCTGTATTCTTGTTTTGTCTGTTGGGCCTTCAGTAGATTTTTGTTCTTTACTTCGATTAATAGATGTTCTTGACTTTCTTTTAAATAATCAGCCAGTGCATGTTTTTCTTCTTCAACTGTTTGCTTCACTTGTAATAATCCTCTGCCACCTGATTTTCAGGGCAGATATAGTCTATCAGTATCACCACGTGGATGTAAACTGTAGTGCATTGTCATTAGTTTCCTGGTTTTTCGGTCCAAAAGGTCCAAATCAGCTTGTGTCCAGTTAACTATGCCAGCTGTGTATCTTATAACTGGTATTGCCCAGGTATTTATGGCCTTGATTGTATTTCCACCATTCAATTTAGATTTCAAAATTTTCCTAACTCTGTTGGTGTACTCTCGCCTGACAATAGTTTTTACTTCTCCATGCTTGATGTTATCCAACTGCAGAATGCCTAAGTATTTGTAGGCTTCATTTTCTTTGCATTTAATTAGTTGGCCATTGGGCATTTCAATTCCCTCACATGCAGTGATTTTGCCCCTTTTTATGGATACAGTGGCGCATTTTTCCATGCCAAACTGCATTGAAATATCGGTGCTGAATACTCGGACTGTGTTTGTCAATGATTGGATTTCTATTTCTGACTTTCCATAGAGTTTCAAATCATCCATATATAGTAAATGTGAAATTTTTTCAGCTTCTTTGGCTGTTTGGTAGCCTAATTTCATTTTTTTTAAGATTACTGATAGTGGGATCATTGCGATGATGAAGAGAAGAGGTGAAAGTGAATCACCCTGGAAAATTCCTCGCTTGATATTAACCATTCCGTAGATCTCATTCCCTACTGCCAACTCAGTTCTCCATTGTTTCATCGCCTTTTCAGTAAAGGATGTAATATTTTTGCTAATACCAGTTGTTTCTAAGCATTTTATGATCCAACTATGTGGCAGTGAGTCAAATGCCTTTTTGTAATCAATCCAGACCATATTCAAGTTCGTTTTTCTGTTCTTACAATTTTCTAATATCATTTTATCAATTAGAAGCTGATCTTTGGTGCCCCTGCTCCTTCTTTTGTTGCCTTTTTGCTCTACTGGCAAGATGTTGTTTGTTTCCAAATAATCCATCATGTTATCTGCAATAATGCCTGTGAGTAATTTGAAGGTTGTTGGCAAGCATGTTATTGGTCTGTAGTTTTCAGGTGTTGTTCCTTTAGCTGCATCTTTCTGAATCAACCATGTTTTTCCAGTTGTCAACCATTATTATTATTATTATTATTATTATTATTATTATTATTATTATTATTATGCTTATACCTATACTTATTCTTATTCTTCTTATGCCTCCTCCTCCTCCTTCCTTCCTTCCTTCCTTCCTTCTCCTCCTCCATGTCCATCTCCTCCTTCCCCCTCCTTCTTCATCATTTTTTTAAAATTTCTCACTCTAGTCAGCAGCTGTTCCTGGTGATCATTTATTCAAATGCCAATCAGGTCTAGTTCTACTTGGCTTTTCTTTCTTTCTTTCTTTTTGAAAAGCTACTTCAATGTACATGCATCAGGACTCTAAGTCGCACTGGCACAGTGGTTAAAATGTGGCACTGCAGGCTACTTCTGCTGACTGCCTTCTGCCTGCAATTTGGCGGTTTGAATCTCACCAGGCTCAAAGCTGACAGCCTTCCATCCTTCCGACGTGGGTAAAATGAGGATCCCCAGATTGTTGGGGGCAAGATGTTGACTCTGTAAACTGCTTAGAGGGGGCTGTAAAAGCTCCATGAAGCAGTCTGTGCTATAGCTATGTATGAATTATAAAACCAGGTGAGATGAACATTTAGGTGGCTGCGTGAGAACATATACATGGCCTAGCTGGTTTTAATCCAAGTATCTGTCAGCCTGCCTCTCTGCCTGTCTTTCCAGCTTCCTGGCTGAGTGTGTTGTGGAAAACTACCATGCTTCATTTATTTGTGATTCAGTGATTTGTGCAAATTTGGCAGTTTTTCACTCACCTTACATGATATGCGATTGGCTTTGAATGAATCCCCATAGAAAATCAGAGAGTGCACGTAAGGTAACAAGCATGGATTGTGCAATAAAAGATCCCAACATTTTCAATTAAATTGATATGTAATCCATGCTTAAAAGAATCATTTCAACGTAGGGCATTGGGTGTCAAACTCGCCACGCCACATTGCCGTCACGTGACCAATCGGGACATTTATTCCACTTCGTGGAGATGGGGTGGGCGTGGCCTGTGTGTGATGCAGCCTCACCATGGGACACCAGTTTGACACCTCTGGTGTAGGGGCTAAGGTTATAAGGCAGAAACTGGGAGACTCTGAGTTGTAATCTTCCCTTGGGTGTGATAGCTGAATCAATGACTTTGGGCTAATCAACATGAGATGTTGAGTTCTAGTTCTGTTTTAGTTGTGAAAGCTGATTGGGTGGCTTTTAGGCCAATCACCAGGAGATGGTGAGTTTTAGTCTTCCCTTAGCCATGATAGCCAGCTGGGTTACTTAGGCCAGTTTAACAGTCCTGCCTTAGGCATGAAAGCTGATGGAGTGACTTTGAGATGAGCCAGTCCCCATCTCTCTCAGTTCAACCCACCTCACAGGATGGTTGTTGAAGGGAAAACAGGAAGATGAAGCATTATGTATACTGCCTTGAGTTTTAATATAATACAATAGCAGAGTTGGAAGGGACCTTGGAGGTCTTCTAGTCCAACCCCCTGCCTAGGCAGGAAACCCTATACCATTTCAGAAAAATGGCTATCCAGCATCTTCTTAAAGACTTCTAGTGTTGGGGCATTCACAATTTCTAGAGGCAAGCTCTTCTACTGATTAATTGTTCTCACTGTCAGCAAATTTCTCCTTAGTTCTAAGTTGCTTCTCTTCTTAATTAGTTTCCACCCATTGCTTCTTGTCCTGCCCTCAGGTGCCTTGGAAAATAGTTTGACTCCCTCTTCTTTCTGGCAACCCCTGAGATATTGGAACACTGCTATCATGTCTCCCTGTGCTTCTTTTCATTAAACTAGACATACCCAGTTCCTGCAACTATTCTTCATATGTTTTAGCCTCCAGTCCCCTAAATCTTTTTTGTTGCTCTTCTCTGCACTCTTTCTAGAGTCTCCACATCTTTTTTTACACCGTGGCAACCAAAACTGAATGCAGCATTCTAAGTGTGGCCAGACCAAGGCATTATAAAGTGGTGTTAGCACTTCATGTGATCCTGATTCTATCCCTCTTTTTAATGCAGCCTAGAACTGTGTTGGCAGCTGCTGAACACTTTTACAAAATAAAGGCAAGATATCATAATAAATCAATAATAATAAAAACGCATTTCAGATTGAAACTGAGGATTCAACTCTTATAAAATTGGTACATTCAACTTTTGGTAACTATCAATACCCCCACTCTCAAATCTTGTATTTGGTCCCATTTTCTCAATATATAGAACACGCATGAAGAGATTTTATGTATATTTGATACAGGCTTGGTGATATAATGTATAACCTTAAGAACATATTACAATGATATCTTGTTGTTGATAAATAATTTTAATAAGGGAATAATTAAAAAATTGGTATATATATAGCAATAGCAATAGCAGTAGACTTATATACCGCTTCATAGGGCTTTCAGCCCTCTCTAAGCGGTTTACAGAGAGTCAGCATATTGCCCCCAACAATCCGGGTCCTCATTTTACCCACCTCGGAAGGATGGAAGGCTGAGTCAACCCTGAGCCAGTGAGATTTGAACCGCTGAACTGCTGATCTAGCAGTAGCCTGCAGTGCTGCATTTAACCACTGCGCCACCTCGCGAGCACTTAGAATATTTTGTTGAAAAATGAAGGAATAAGATTTCCGTTTGAAGGTATGAGGTACAAGGATAACAATGAACATAAGCATACCTGATAGTTGATTGGTGGAATTATGTATAATAGAAAATAGTGATATATAAATATAAATGGTTGGTGAGAGGAAAAAAAATCTTTTTTTTTCTTTTTTCTTTCCACATGGGGATAATATAAAGATATACTGTTATTAAATAGATAATCAAGAATATAAGGGAACTATGATTTATTGGGGAAAAAATAATACTTCGTAATTGAATGTATACTATACAATGAAAGTGAGGTATTTAGTTATACTAGATGAAAAATCTGTGACGGTAAATGTTATTTGAGAACATGGATATTAAAACATCTATAACCAAACAACATGTTGTATGTGATGATGCTTTTTTGTGTGTGAGTATTTTTCTGTTTTTTTTTTCTGTTTTTTTCTTGTTGCTTATATGTATTGTTTGTGTAATAAAAATTTATTAAAAAAAGAGATCTTTATTGTACCAAACTTTAATCATTTGACGGTTTTAGTATCCATTTTAATATTCATGTCGATGTGTGTTTTCAACATTCTGTTATTGCTTTTTAAAAAATTTGTCCATTTCCCTAAATACTCACCAGAGTAGAAAAGTAGGGGGTAAATAAACAAATACAAAATTTAAAAAGTAGTAATAAATAAATCAGTCCCTGCATGGAGCCCTTCAAGAGGAAGACCAGCCTAGGTTTACGTTTTGCATTTGTAGGGAAGATTCCTGAATACTTGGCAGTTATAAAGCATCCAAATAAAAAGATAAATATGATCTGTCCTCTCCAGGTTCAATAATGCATTTACTATGTGATGATTTAGTATTTCATTTTAAAAAATGTGTCTTTTTATGATCTGTAAGATTCACATACTTTCCAATATTGTATTATAATTAACATCTTTCATCTTCCCTTTCTCTCTTACTCTGGAAGCTTCTCCTGCAATTAATGGGCTTTTTTTGAGATCAGATGAAGGATAGCCTTCATTCATTAACATCTTCTCGGAGTTCAAGGCCTTTATTCCACCCCCTATTTTCATTGTAGTGATCCCCCCTTTTTTCATCAAAGGGGAGAGGCAGAATTACAAAGTCCTTTTTTTAATAACCACACAATTCCAGAAGGATGAAAAGCATTGAAAACTTTTAAAGGTGGGTTAAGTATGAGGGTGCTTTCAACCAAGCAGTTATTAAAGTTTTAAGGTTCAATGATCCATAAGCCCAAGATCTATACACTCTGCCTCTGTGCTACACGGAAAATGCCCGTGTCACAGAAGAACTCCATTGATTTAGGGCAAAAGGTATAATTAGCAGAGGGATGGGATGGAGATCTACTTGTTAAATGAGCTCTGGGAATGAATCATGTTTCCGAGGTGCTCATCGGCGGCTGAAATTACACAAAGCAAGGCATAGTCATAAATGATCTATTACAGATGTAGGTTTATGTCTCTGGGTTATAAGCCCCTGATGCATTATCTTTAATTGTTTAGGAGAGAAATGAGAATTTCAGCAGGTGCAGCTTTTCTAACTCCCTTTTGACAAATAATACCCTTGAAAACTCCCTCTTGACATAATGATTGAAGGGAAGTATAAAGCTAATCTCAACCTCCTGTTTGCGGTCATTCTAATGTGGAAAGAGTCAGATACACACCGAGGGGAGACTCTGATTTTTCTAAGCAGGATGAAGAGAGAGTTGCTGAAGTTAATTTGCTGCTTATCCAGCCACAGGTTCTAGACATTCAGGGTAGATAAATATGATAAATATGGATGGAGAAGGCTTGCTGAACAGTTAGGCAACAGAAAACAAAGTCCATTTATATGATTTGGTCTCAATTTAATCATCAGAGGAAAGGATGTGTCGGAGCTAAGTCTTTCTCTCCTTTTCTGACCTAGGTCTCCCAAGAGCATGAAGGAGACTCCTCATCCCAATAAAACCTCTGTTATTTAGGTTAAAGGGAATTCCTCTCCAGCAAAGTCCTGGCCAACAGTCTTTCATGAGATTTCACAACTACAGACCTTTATCAGGCTTGGAGAGTTGCCAGTCCGATATCTTCCAAATGCCACGCTGTAGCAGAAATTACTTGGCAAGAAGTCAGGAACAGATCTTCACCCTAATGAATTGAACCAATTGTCTCCTGAAAACTCCCTTCCCCTTTTGCTCCTCTTTATTCCCTATGGGAGGGAACAGGTTCCAGCTGTTCTTCTGCCCCACTGAACTCCAACTCCGAAGGCAGCTGATCACTGTCAGATGGCCCTGGCTCCCTCTATGCCTCCAACACAGAGCCCTCGTCCAAGACTTCCACAGACTCCAGGACTGGCCCATGTTCCTCCCCAACCTCCTCACAGTTTGAATCTGCCACCAGCTCTGCTGGCTGCTGGTGGGCCACAACATCTCCATTGTCATAGCCCATTGCTGCCTTCATCCACCAGTATGAACTGCAATATATACTGTACACACCATTCACTGGGCAGCAATGGATCCACTCTCAGCGGGAATGCTTTACTGGTTCCCATTTTTGACAATTTTCTTGTTCCTATAATCCTGAACTTCTTCCTGAACTAGCTTACAGTACCTGCTCTTCATCATTTCATTGACTGGCAACTGAAAACCGAATTTCAAGAAATGTGTGGACTGAGTTGGGGTTCTGGGATGAACACACTCATTAATGTTCTTAGTGCTTTATGAGAAAGAGATATAACAATGTTATAGATTAAATGTGTGTCTCTGTGTGTGAGAGAGAGGGAGAGAGAGAGAGAGAGAGGGAGGGAGAGGAAGGGAGGGAGGAAAGAAGGAAGGAAGAAGAAAGAATGAGGGAGAGGGAGGGAGGGAAAGAAGTAGGGAGGGAAGGTGGGAGGAAGGAAGGAAGAGAAAGAAAGGGAAAGAAAGGACAGGAAAGGAAGGAAAGAAGGAAGGAAGAAAGAAAGAAAGAAAGAGGTAGAGAGAGAGAGAGGGAGGGAAAGACATAGGGAGGGAAGGTGGGAGGAAGGAAGGAAGAGAAAGAAAGGGAAAGAATAGCAATAGCAATAGCAGTTAGATTATATACCGCTTCATAGGGCTTTCAGCCCTCTCTAAGCGGTTTACAGAGTCAGCATATCGCCCCCACAGTCTGGGTCCTCATTTCACCTCGGAAGATGGAAGGCTGAGTCAACCTTGAGCCGGTGAGATTTGAACAGCCGAACTGCAGAACTGCAGTCAGCTGAAGTAGCCTGCAGTGCTGCACTCTAACCACTGTGCCACCTCGGCTCTTTTATATATAAATATATTAAATATAAAGTTAAAAATGCCATATCATTGCCCCCTGGAGCAATGAGGTGGACTTTAGAGCACTCACTTTTTTTCTTACTCAGTTCATCCAAAATCAAGTCTTTGTGACTTGGCCTCTCTTCCCAATTGCTCAACCCCATGGTTTCCAAATGAAAACAGACTGGGAAGAGTTCCCATTGGAGATAAAGGGGCCTGTGCTTTGAAAGAACGGCAAACTATGTAAGTACATTCCAATCAGTTGTATTTTTTTTAAATAGAATATCATTTGCAAACTTCTCTGCAGAAATGAATTGAATTGCTCTCGCCCCCCCTTTTAATTTCTTCCTTTAAAAAAATATACTAAACTTTGGAAAGCAAGTGTTACTAAGATTATCTAAATCCTTGCTTGCCGCTCTCTGTAGGGAACGATGTCATTGATCATTCGAGAAATTATTTTGCGAGATATGATTTCTTTCTCCCTGTTGGTCCATGTAGAGAGGAAAAATCCACACGCAAGCTTTTAAAATGCAAATAAAAGTGTACCCGTTTTCTGACAACTTTCCCCGAAAACTGGCTTGCCTATGGCTGGCCTTGTCATTGTGACTTGACAAGCAGATTCCACTCTAGCAGAAGATATCACTTATGAAGAATATAGTAGTTAACTCTTCCTGCTGACTGTGCAAGACACAATTTGACCATCTCGGAGAGTAAAAAAAAAGAAGGGGCGAAAAAAATGATATTGCAATTTAAATTCAAATGAGGCAACTCTTTGCAAGGAACAAAAGTGTTAAGATGTATAGTGCGGCATGGAGAAAATGACTCTAAGGTAGCAATTCTAAACACAGTTACTTCAAAGCCAGTTTCATTTCATTTCAGGGAGTTTTTTTTTCCTTCGGGACGGAGCTTGGGAAGGCTTCAGCCTTGCAGAGTTGACTGAGAAAATGATATTCAGAGCGGGGCGATGCTGTTTTGGTTACACTAAACTCGATGGGACTTAGTGCAAGGGATAAGAAGTGTACTGTCATGTCCTACTTAAGGATGCCTCTACAAAGAGGCCTCCTTTTGTGGCTGGCCAACAGCCAGCAGAGCTGGCAGCAGATTCAGACAGTGAGAAAGTTGAGGAGGAACATGAGTCAGTCCTGGAGGGGAAGGCTCAGATGAAGGCTTTGTGTTGGAGACAGAGAGGGGGCCAAGGCCATCTGGTAATTATTTGCTACCTCCGGAGCCTCTGTAACCTGACATCAGTGAGGCAGAAGGACAGCGGGAGCCTGTTCCCAGTGTGCGCATGTGCAGAGCTGCCAGAAGGCAAGAAAAATTAAGAAAACAGGATCAACTTTGGAGTAAGGCTTGGAGATGATTGGCCCCTCCCATAAGGCATAGAAGAGGAGTGAACGGGATGTGAGCTTTTGCAGGAAGCAATTAGTTCATCTGGTCGCTTCAAGGTTTGAAAAGTTCTGTTTGATTCTGTGCTAAGTTTGGCCTGGTTCTGCGTTTGGCAATTAGGTGTCTGGCAACATTTGGAGAGAAATAAGGTGGGTGTTTAACAACACTCCCCTGAAAGACCGTGGCAACTCAAGCAAACATCTGTCAGAACCTTCGTAAAGCCTTGCAGACTGTTAAGGACCATAATTTACAGCCATATAAATAAAAGAGGGTTTGGAGGACTAAGATTGTGATTTGCATCCTTACATAATTATATAAATATAATGACAAAAATAGCTGGGAATTGTAACCAGGTCTACATCTCGGCCAACATGAGGCTGGGGAGAGGGAGGTGTTAAAAGAATAATAACTATATATGTACACTTCGTTTTTTCTCTTTAAAAAAAAAAGAAGGAAAAAGATATATGTTAAAATTAAATATGTACCGTATATACTCAAGTATAAGCCGAGTTTTTCAGCCCACTTTTTGGGCTGAAAAAAGCCGCCTCAGCTTATACTCAAGTCAGTGAAAAATTTGCCCGAGATGGAGGAGAAAAAGGGGCGGGGCCATGCCGCTGGGTGACGCTTGTGAATGGCCCGGCGCCCCTGTGAGTTTCCCCTCCTTCTGTGTCAGTTTGCCGCGCAGCGCGCACTGCACCATCCCCCCTCCTCACGTTCTAATGTAATGCAGGGCTGTCTTACGATTCCCCTTCCTCCCCCTCCTGCCGCTCTGCAACAATGTCCCACCTCCTCCTTGTTATGGCAAGCAGCCACATAGCGATGTCCCACCTCCTCTGGTACAGTGATCCAATGATAGGAAACACTGTGCCGTGTGTCATAGGAGGCGGGACATCGCTCCCGCAGCTGCACGGGACATCATTACCGGTAGCTGCTGCATTTCCCATCCTAGGCTTATACTCGAGTCAATAACTTTTCCAGTTTTTTGTGGTAAAATTATGTGCCTCGGCTTATATTCGGGTCGGCCTATACTCGAGTATATACGGTATATTGAAAAGGAATTATAAATACCATCAACATAAAATGGAGCTCGCTCAGAAGCTGAAATAGCAATAGCAATAGCAGTTAGACTTATATACCAGTTCATAGGGCTTTCAGCCCTCTCTAAGCGGTTTACAGAGTCAGCATATCACCCCCCACAGTCTGGGTCCTCATTTCACCCACCTCGGAAGGATGGAAGGCTGAGTCAACCTTAAGCCGGTGAGATTTGAACCGCTGAACTGCAGATAACAGTCAGCTGACGTGGCCTGCAGTACTGTACCCTAAATACACCAAGTAAATGAAATGAAGAGTGTGAGGTAGAGAGGAGAGGTAAGGGAAGGAGAGAGGGATAGGAGAGAGGGATAGGAGAGAGAGTGGGGGGGAAGAGGAGGAGAGAAAGAAGGAGTGGAAAGAGGGGAGAGGAGAAAGAGAGAGGAAAGGGAATTAGAGAAGAGAAGGGTGACAGAGGGAAGAAAGGAGGTAGGGAGGTGGAGGAGAAAGGGAGAAGATAGATAAGGTACAAATATGGTGTATGGAGAGCAGAAGAGGCAATAAATGATTTGGGGAATTGATGGCAAGACGAATTGATGTAAACATTTAATAATACAATATGATGTTGTCTATGTAATATACCACGTGGTGGTATGTTATGAAAATGGAAAAAATATTTTCTTTTAAAAAAGATTGTGATTTATGCTTTCTCCAGAAGCCTAGGTTAGAACACCTCCAGTGCTATATAAAAAGACATGTCCTCATGCTATTATCTTGGCCTCCATCCTGGCTTCAGTAGCGACAACATGCATTGCTATTAAGCTGCTCCAGGTTAGCATTTTCTCACTTGTCCCGACACTTGTCTTACTGTGCAGATGACCTTGAATGATTCCAAAGTTACTGGTTCTGGAACTGGGATCTGCCAAGCTCTCTGTGAAGAAATAGATGAGCAATGAAGTGAGAGAGAAAAAAACCCCAGGAAAGTAGAATGTGTAAGAAAATAGAAAGTCTAAAAAAACCCACCTTGATTATGTCTGGGCAAAGAGAGACTCTGGAAGATTTTTCAAGATTATGTGATGATACCATAGAGCCAAAGACCATTCTTTGAATCCTTGTGCTTCAAAGACCATTAATACCACTACTGGCTACTTTGTCCTTGTGAGGGTATCACTTTTTTTCTGTTTTGCTGGACACTGTTTTCCAGCCGTTTTGATTTTGGCTTCAAAAATAGCATTAATCCCGTATCCCAAAGTACCTCAATTATCATCTGATAAGCTTTTGTTTGGATCCGTTTGAATGGTGCAAGGCAAAACACTTGCATGAAACAAGATCAATAAAAATGGATAGATAGAAAACCCTACCATTCTAGACATCACATCAATGTATACACAGAGACATGGAGGGAGGGAGAGAGAGGCAGAGACAGAGAGACAGAGAGAGAGAGAGAGAGAGAGAGAGAGAGAGAGAGAGAGAGAGAGAGAGAGAGAGAAGAAAGAGAGAGAGACACACACACAGAGAGAGGCAGAGAGACACGGAAACAGAGAGAGAGAGGGAGAGACAGAGACAGACAGAGACAGAGACAGACAGAGACAGACAGAGACAGACAGACAGACAGACAGACAGACAGACAGAAAAAGAGAGAAAGTGAAAGACTGGATGATGTTATTGAATAGACCTCATTTGAACTAGCAGCTTCTCATTCAATTTTCTTAACTTGTCCTAGATTACAACTCAGAATTAGCACTGTAAAGAATCCTATCCACTTCCAAAATAACCATCAGCAAAAAAACCCAAACCCAGGAGATTTTTCAAGATGTTACCCCTGTCGCTTTCTCAAGCTTTGGCCAACTCTATTTTAGCTCTAAACAAAAAAATGAGTAGCTTTATAGTTTTACAGAATGGGAGCTTCTTGATTTGATCTCCTAATCCATCTTTCTCCAAAAATCTGTAGCCTACACCACATTGAGTGGGGTGGAGCTGATGCACTAAGGCTGCAGAAGTCATTCTGTTTTGTGTCCTTACTCCATAGGTGTACCCTTGATCTTGAGCTTGTATCCAGATCCAAATGCAGACAAAGGCTCTCTCTAGTTATTGCCGCTCTTCAGTGTGGTTTTTTCCCCCCTCCAGCATCATTCCAGTCATGTCCTTATCCAGTTTGACTGTTGGAACTCTTAGGTACATGGGAATCCCTTGGGATCTGTAGACAAGAGGATCCTGCTCAAATGCCCTCTTCGCCTTTGTATTCCAAACAGAAGCCTTTCCTTGGGGAAAATAACTAAGGGAAGGTAACAAACTCAGATTGTTCTTAATCCTTCCACTCCTTTCTTGAGGCAGTTTTTTTTTCCTGCACTTATTTTCATTCACTCACACACACACACACACACACAGCGAGAGAGAGAGAGAGAGAGAGAGAGAGACAGACAGACAGACAGAGACAGACAGGGAGAGACAGAGAGAGACAGAGACAGAGAGAGACAGAGAGAGACAGAGAGAGAGGGAGACAGAGAGAGACAGAGAGAGACAGAGAGACAGAGACAGATAGACACACAGACAAAGACAGACAAACAGCCCATCTCTTCTAGCTTAGTCCTTAACTAGGTATCAGTTGTATTAAAAAGCATGTTATTTAAATGATAATAAGCCCATAAATGCTGGTCTCATTTTACTACAAGGCAAACTCCTCCCTGGGGAATCTCTTTTTATTGGAATCTAAATTCTTTTTTTTTAGAATTTCAAATAGAAGTTTGTTTAATATCAGATGCAGAGAAGCAACATCCTGAGATGTCCTCTTGTTTTCTTCTAGGCTTTTCAAGGTTTATCAAGGCAGGCTATCAAGAACTATTCTATTCTTCATTCCAATATTCTATTCTATTCTATTCTATTCTATTCTATTCCACTCCACTCCACTCCACTCTACTCTACTCTAATCTATTATTTTATTCTATTCTATTCTTCATTCCAATATTCTATTCTATTCTATTCCATTCCATTCCATTCCACTCTACTCTACTCTACTCTAATCTATTATTTTATTTTATTCTATTCTTCATTCCAATATTCTACTCTACTCTACTCTACTCTACTCTACTCTATTCTAAATTCAGAAGACTAAATGTGAATGAATTCAACATTATCGAAAAGTAGCAACTCCATGCACTATTGCATATGAAGAAAGCTGAAATATTAAAGCTTTTTTTTTCTCCTGGAAAATGAATAACCTACACCATGCAATTCAATCTCAATCTATTATTAGAAATTGCAACCCAACTTGAAACATCTCATCTGCACTAGATTTCAGCCGATCACCAGAAACTGGGTGACAAGAGGTGATACCTCGTGGAATTATGTTGTGTCTTCAAATTAAACTAACTAATGCCAAGCTTTTCAAATAGCAGAATCTTCTTTTAAGACTTCACAAGTAACCCTTTTACTGAAAAAGGTGGCTGCAGAATGCATTCAATCTTCGCTGCATGAGTTAGCATCATAAATACAAATTCCAGGTAAATGCAAGCATTGGGAACCAGCAGAAAACTGCGATCAGCTTCCATCAATAAAAAGAGGATTTATTTTATTTTATTTTTTTTATGGGCTGAAAGTTAACAATAGTCCAAAGGCAGAAAAAAACAAAACTCACAAAGTTAAACAAAACAAAACATTTGCATACATTAATATCGTCTCCAAATCCCAGAGTTTTGAGCTCTGGTTGGCAGCCGAATAAGTAGGCTGGGGAATATATAAATACATTTTGACTGGAGAGAGGGGATATTTTTGGTGAAACATCTGTTTATTGAATGAATGCGATGGCAAGGGCATCTGGCCAGATGAATCCCAACCGCCTGCTTTTGTTTGGTGGAATTAAAAAGGTGGGATTACACAATTTTGTTTTGTTTTTTAAGAAAAAATATTTCCCTTCATTGTAAATTCCCTAGTTCCAGTTTAATCATCCCAAGCAATAAAAACACATAAAGCAACAAAAGAAAACCATCATAGAGTCATAGGGCAAGCTAAAAGGAAGCTCTGAGAAAAAAATAGTTAACAATTGTTGTTGTTGTTGTTGTTTAATTAAGAAAAGATCTTTAAAAATTAGCATCCACCTAAATTATGTCATTCTGGTATACACAGAAATCATAGATGCAGCTTCAGAACATCAGGTTTCATTTTTCCAAAATGTAGCAACCTTATTGTGCTAATTAGATGTTGTAAATGTTTACATATTGTATGATATGTTGTAAATGTTTACATATCTGTGTGGAAACCATGAGTTGCTAGGTCAACTCAATCTAATGTTCAATTCTGTTCAAAGCCTAGTACATTTTGTTGCATAACTCTTCCTAATTTTTCATAAGGTCTCTCAAAGACAATCCCTTCAAATTACAGCTGTCATTTAGTTGTTCTATTTATAGTTATGGAGTGTTTTGTTCCTCTTGCCAAAGGCATTTGTTTTATTTAGTATTTATTTATTCATTTTATTTTGGTGGGGAAAAGTCTATTTACTGTACCAGTGACCGAGATAATTCATTTCCTATGTCCATTTGGGTTTATTGCATCTCTGCAATTTTGAAATGGTTTGTCCAATTCATTTGATGCTGTTTTTTTATCAATCCAATGTTTTAAACTTGTGTTTTTAATTATCAGTGGATGCAACAATATAAATCTTTGGAAACGGGGAAGTAAAAGGATAAATGGACATGCTTGAATATCCGTCTAACAGCAACAGAGTCCCTCTCTGTTCTATCTCTAAGCATTGACAGTCTTTTTCAAACAAGTTGAGCATTAAACAAGTTGAGAGCCAGTTTGGTCCAATGTTTAAGATGATGGCCTAGAAACCAGGAGACAGTGAGTTCTAGTCCAGCCTTAGGCATGGAAGCCCTCTGGGTGTGTTATATCTGAAATATAACGCTCTGCCTTTTCAATATTTCCTAGGATATTTCATTTGAATAGGAGAGGGGTGGGTGCTAACTTCCTTCAGAGTATTAGGCATGTTCAGCACCCAGAGGTTTTTTTTTAAAAAAATAATAATAATGGGCAATATTAAATAAATATATTTCTTCAATAATTTTCTGGAATGTCCTTTGTGTAAAATTCTTCCATTCCCTGCAATCTTCAGCCAAGGTTCTTATAGTCCAGTTCCCATCAATTTCTAACCAGCATGTTAGATAAGGGTCTTTATCTCAGATTTATTTGATACATAAATTAAGCTTCAATGCATAGAACTTAGAAAGAAAGAAAAACCTTAAGTAATATTCCATAAATTCAACCTTTCATTTCTAGCTCCTTCAGGGTTTAGAACTTTTTACAATATCTGACATTATCAAACGCTCAGCCAGCCTGTCCCTAAACGGAGAGCTCCTTGGAATTGTTGGTGTTAGGATTATAAAATTTCCGATGTGTGTCTATCAAGAAATATCTGCCTTTGAGGCATCAAACAGTGTTGACAGAAGGTGATCTTGGCTAGTGGTCCCTCTTCTTGTCCACCATGAACAAAACACAGTTCAACATTAACCAGGCTGGTATATCTGTTCTGGTAGAATAGTTTCATTTCATCCATTGTAGTAGCATTCATGCACCAACGTTCCCTGTTACAAGGTCCATAATGTGGAATGGCATAATCCATATTGGAGAAAGATTAATAGCTCAGCAGCAGAGACTGTGCTGTGCATACAGATGGCCCTAGTTACCTCCTGGGAGAAGAAAGGAGGTGGTGTCAGAGTCTGCATTAAACAGGATGCCCTAGTTTTTATATATATGCAGCTCTTTCAAGAGGCTATTTCCAATAGTAAATGCATATGATGGAGGCATCCTAAACCCCTCTGAAATTAAGGTAAAGGTTCCCCTCATTCTAGTCATTCTGGACTCTAGGGGATGGTGCTCAGCTAGGCACGGCAATCTGCTGTGCTGTGGGACTCAGCTGAGAAGATATAGGTGAGTTAAGTGCAGGGGCAGGCAGGCCCACTTCATTGTCAGAGTGAACCGGTTCACTCCCAGTGACCGGTCGGAGGTACCGGTTCTCCTGAACCAGTAGAATCCCACCCCTGACCAAAACCATAAACCCTGGTGCAGTGGTGAAACCAGAGGTGGGTTCCTACCGGTTCACACCGGTTCAATAGAACCGGTTCGTTAAATCTACCAAACCAGTTAGAAGAAGTTCCACCAGTGGACCCAGAAACAGGCCACACCTACAGAAGAGGTTCCAATTTTTTTTGAAACCCACCACTGGGTGAAACACATTTTTTTTACTACTGGTTCTATGGGTGTGGCTTGGTGGGCATGGTGTGGCTTGATGGATGTGGCTTCGTGGGCATGGCAAGGGAATAATACTGCAAAATCTCAATTCCCCCCCCCCCCACTCTGGGGCCAGCCAGAGGTGGTGTTCGCCAGTTCTCCATACTTCTCAAAATTTCCACTACCGGTTCTCCAGAACCTGTCAGAACTTGCTGGATTTCACCCCTGCCTTGATGGTTCTGTTCACCATTCAAACCATCTTTCCAATCAGCCTCCATTTTTCCAGTGTCTTTCTCCCAGCTTGGAACTGAACCAGATGCATATATCTTCCAACACCTATTTTTTACTTGTTCACATTTCTTTGTTCACAACTGCCTTTCATTGATAGATAGAGGTGCCTTCTTCATTTTAACGTTCCATGTCAAAACCCTCTTCTCTCACCAAATTCCTTTGCAATGTGGAGTAAATAAATAAATATTTCAGTCCTGTTCCACGCGATGCTTCCGCCCCCCTCTAATTTGACATCAGCTTCAATACCCAGAGGCACTGAAGACATGAATACAAATGCTAGCTGTGACAGATCTGCTTAAGAACTAGAAACAGATTTCTAAAAATCTGTACAGTTTGTCTACTTTGTAGAACACTTGTTATTCTTAAGCACAAAAAACAGCAGGAAAAAGATACGATCACTCGAGAGACCGGTAAAATGATAGAGAGCTTTCATTTTTTTTCAGTTCCTACATCCCTCTTCTTGTGACCAGTTCAAATCCTGTTCTGACTTAAAGAGAGGCTTGGAAAAAAATGAGTCCCAATGAAACACAAATTATAGCCTCTTTCTGAATAACACCATTTTTTTTCATATGGTATTATTTGAATTATATTCTGCGCGGAACAAGATGTAGTCCTTGTTTTGCTATTCTAAGAATTTTTCTAACTACAACAACTACTTTGTTTTATTTTCATTTCCCTAAGTGACCTGTGTCCAATCTATGAAGGTGACTGTAATCCAGTTTATCTCAGTCACTTGAACGCCACATGTGTGGCATACATGTGAAGAGGGATGAACTTGGAAGTTCGATTTGCAATTTTTACTCTGATTCCGCATCAGCCTGCCCTTTTAAAAAGCTGGTGCAAAATTTCACACGTTTAAATGTTCTGGTTTCCTTTAATACATGTGTTTTTGTATTTCTTATCCTACATACTATACTTGTTTGGAGAACATTTCCATGTTTCCATGCTCCACTGAGTAACATTTTCATCCAAGGTTGCTCAGTGGCATACATGAAATCACAGAAGGGAGTCTGCTTATTGGGTTAGGAGAGTCTCTGAAGAACTGTTTCACGCATTTAGGGATATAACTTGATCAGTGATGTGCGGTCAGCTTTATCCCTGGTGAGGCTGTTTTTAGACTTCTGGACTTCAACTCCCAGAATTCCACAGCCAGGCATGCTCAGTTCTGATTTAAAGCGACAGCATTTTTCCCCCTTGCAAAATAAGTTTTCCCATTCTTTTTCTTCTCCCTCCCCCTCCTTCCTCCCTCCCTCTCTCCCTCCCTCCCCCTCTCTAAAAACAGACACACGCACACAGAGAACTTCGATCCTTCTCTCATTCACTCACTCTCAAACAAACACAAACACAGAAGTTTGATTGGATATATTTTCCAAAGGCTTGAAAGCAGCTCCTCTGCCATACCCCCCCTTTCCCTGTTGCCTTCCGATCAAACTTTTGGAATCCCCCCCCCTCCCTACACACGCACCTTTTCCAGCTGTTTCAGAGACGATTTCAACTCTGCTTCTCCCAGCCCTCCCCTCCCCTCTTGAAAAGCCAGAGCTCTGAAGTCAGACTGAGCTAGTCACTCCCAGAGAACTCTAAAAAGCCTCTAAAAATGCCCTCTACAGGAGGCGAGAGAATACGTGCCTCATTTGCATAAGGAATTCTTCGCTTGTTAACCCCTGCTTAACTCTTAAAAGGCGAAAAATTCCTTATGCAAAAGAGGCCCCTAGTTCTCTGGCCTCCTCCTAGTTAATACTGAGAGCAGACACCGAGCCACTGTGACTTGAAATCTGGTAGCAATTACCCTGGCTTTAATTATTTTAAGAAAATTATTTAAAATCCTTTCCTTTCCCGGAGGAGACTGGTGAGGCCCCGCCTCCCTTACCTCTAGTGACTGCACGTCCCTGAACTTGATATTTCTTGGCTCAGCAGCAATATGCTTGGTATGTAGAGTATGTATGTAATGATATTGAGATCCCTACAAGGTTTCAATCCTCATATCATGCATATGACTCAAGCTTGAATATAGGAGATTTCATTGAATACAATAGAATAACAGGGTTGAAAGGGACCTGGTGTCAGGGTTCCAAATAGCATCCAAAAATAAATCAGAGTCCAAGGCAAAGTATTGCTCAACGTTCCAATTTATTAAGAGAGACATGTGGCACATCTGGTAAAACCCAAATCTGAAAGCTTTCAGGTTTTTCCCCACCTAGTTGAAAGTTCAAGATCTTGCCCCACACCCACAAACCCATCACATGGTCCAATCTCCCACTGCCATGCTGGCAGTTCCACCCATCCAGTTCTGGTCAGGTGCAGAGGTGCCAAGACAAAGAATGACCTTGGCTTTCTAGAAAGAATTATGTTTTGGCTACATAGTAAATAACTCCAAACAATTCTCCCCCCTCCCATTTTCCACAAACGGGAGGGAAAATGCACAGCAGAATAGTGGAAAGTGTGGCTGGCCAAAGGTCCAAAATTATGTTCATTCACCGCCCATAATCATTCACAAACAGTCTATGAAGAGCCTGACAGAAGTCTGCCACAGTCTTTCAGGGAAAGGCTGATAAGCGCCCACCTTTATCTCCCTTGAAATGTTGCCAAAGACCTAATTGTCAATTAGTTTTGCAAGGTCAAACGAAGCACAGAGTCAAATGGAGCTTCAGAGTTTAAACTGACCAGAATGAACAAAATTGATTCCTGCAAAGGCTCACTCACGTCTGTTTTCTGCTCTTTTATGTCTTATGTGAATGGCCAATCATCTCCAAGCCTTATTCCCAAGTCTCCCATTTTGTCTTAACTGTTCTTGTCTTCTGGCAACTCCGCACATGCGCACACTGGGGACAAACTCCCCTTGAGGTGGCTCAGTGGTTAGGGTGCAGTACTGCAGGCCACTTCAGCTGACTGTTATCTGCAGTTCAGCGGTTCTAATCTCACCGGCTCAAGGCTGACTCAGCCTTCCATCCTTCCGAGGCGGGTAAAATGAGGACCCAGACTGTGGGGGCGATATGCTGACTCTGTAAACCGCTTAGAGAAGGCTGAAAGCCTTATGAAGCAGTATATAAGTCTAACTGCTATTGCTATTGCTATTGCTGTTCCTCTGCTTCGCTTTTTGTTATTGTTGTTGTTGTGGACCACAACATAATGATGTAATCAGGTTAACGTGGTATAATCAGGTTAATTTCCAGACAAACTGGGAAACCATGAATTTGGGGCACAAAACAATATGGGTGATTATGGACCAATCACTTTCTCTCAGCCCTTTTAAGGCAAGCTACTCCTGAAAAACCTTGCCAAGAAAAATGTAGGGATTTATCCAAGCAATCACGAAGACTCGGATATAATTGAGCAGAAGAAAGAAAGTGAACGGTATCTATTTGCTTGATTTATACAGCTATCCATATCTCATAAGTGACTCTGAGCATCTGAAACAGTAAAAAAATATATACAGCAACAAGATATGATGAATGAAACAGATTAAAAAGAAAAATGGCAGATAATGTAATTTATTTCTCTGTATACATTGTCCCAATCTGTTTCCCACAATTTACAGATTTTGTACGAATCTGGTAATTAAATCCACGGCAAATTGCAAGGGTGGGAGGTGGGGGTGGGAACATTGATCAACGCACACTTGTGTTCTGATTCATATTTAGATTTGTTGTGGTTGTTATAAATCTTCAAGTCAACCTTGTTTCTGCTAACTACATGGATTGGAGAACTGGAAATTAGTTCAGCTTGTGTCTAAGTGAAAACCAAGTGAATTTCACCAGTGCTCATGCTGTTCCCTTTTGGATTAAGTAAATTAAGCAAAGTACGTAAAAGGAATAAGAAAAAGTGAGCCAACAAAATTAAGAGATGTATAAACATGAGAACGAAGGAACAAAAATGGTTAGGGAGGGAGGGAAGGAGAGAAGGGAAAGGAAGGAAGGAAGGAAGGAAGGAAGGAAGGATAATCACAGCATTAGGTGTTCTTTATTACCTATCCTTCCATGCTGGTATGTCTCACTAAAGAATGAGAACCACTGACCTTAAGAGATTTGAAAACATGAGAACAAAAGAAGGAAAAAGGAAAGAGAGAAGGAGAGAGGGATGGAAGGAAAGAAGGGAGGAAGGGAGGAAAAGAAATTAGAGAGGGAAGGAAGAAGGAAATAATGGAGGGAGGAAGAGAAAGCAGAGAGGGAGGGAAGGGAAGGAAGAAAGAAAAGAGGTTTTATCAGGACGAGGAGTCGGCTTCATGATCTTGGGAAGCCTAGGTCAGAACACCGCTTCACAGTGCTTTTACAGCCCTCTCTAAGCGGTTTACAAAGTCAGCCTCTTGCCCCCAACAATCTGGATCCTCATTTTACCCGACTTGGGAAGGATGGAAAGCTGAGTCAACCTTAAGCTCTATTTTCTGTGTCCGAGAATGCAATCTACCATCATTACTTCTCAACCCCATTCATCTCTGTCTCTGGATTTTGCAATCCCAGGCAAGCAGCAAGAAACACACACACACATACCTTTTTTTCAGCCCTATCTTTCATAACAAATTTCTGCATCTTATAAGAACTGCTCTTATAAGTTTACAAAGATTCTCATTTTCTTTTCTCTCCTTTTTCGTTTTGTTTCCACTTCTGGTAGATAGTAAACCTGAGTAGAAAAGTGCCTCTTTGTATATTTATAGTCACTTGCTTTTCCTCTCCTTTTCTCTCTTCCTTTAAGTTGCTTCTTCGCTGAAAATTTTATAATGGTTTTCCAGGGCAGACTTTGTACACTCATTCAAAACATACTTAATTCATTTCCACCTACTGTGCCCTGATGAAATAATCATGACAAGGATTTGTTTTGTAACATTGTGGAGAAGAGAATGCCATGATTACAGACAGAGTAACTATGTGTTCTGTATTATTAATGCAGTCAGCTGCTCTCTCTCTCTCTCTCTCTCTCTCTCTCTCTCTCTCTCTCTCTCTCTCTCTCTCTCTCTCTCTCTCTCTCTCTCTCTCTCTCTCTCTCTCTCTCTCTCTCTCTCTTGTTGCATAGCTGAACCAAGGATGCTACAGGGGGCCATTGAAACCTTAAACCTTGTTCTCAGAGGCCAAAGAAGAAAAAATTTGGGGGACATTGGCAGCTACCTGATGCCTGATGCCTGGGATATAGAAGATGCTTTCACCGCAATATGAGATCTTAGCATTTGGAGACACACTGATATTCGTAGGCTTTACTTTCTTCAGTAGAGATTAAAAATATAAATCCACCATTGCTGGATCCAGCAGGAGTGAATTGGAGCCATCTGGTGAAGCAGATTCAGGCCTGGCAGGATGGCGAGAGTCTGGCATTTGTCATTGGTCAAAAATCTACACAAAACCGCCCTGGAGAAGGTGAAGAAGGGACAAAGAGAAGGAATCTGCAAACAAGTGTGTTTTAATTCAGGACAATGGATATAAAGTTTAGACTGCAGTACAATGAATTAGGCTGTGCCTCTCTCCCTCTCTCTCTCTCTCTTTCTCTCTCTCTCTCTCTCTCTCTCACACACACACACACACACACACACATGCACACACACACAGTCTTTATTAAGGCTTCTGAGCCTAAATTTGTATTCCCCAGCAATTTTCAGTTTGGCAGTTCAAATCCCTAGCCATGTAACAGAGTGAGCTCCTGTTACTTGTCCCAGGTTCTACCAACCTAGCAGTTCAAAAGCATGCAAAAATGCAAGCAGAAAGATCCTTCCCTTTGGTGGGAAGGTAACTGTTTTCTGTGCGCCTTCGGCATTGAGTCATGCCGGCCACATGACCACGGAGATGTCTTCAGATAGCATTGGCTTTTTGAATTTGAAACAGAGATGAACACTGCCCCCTAGAGTCAGGAACGACTAGCACATATGTGTGAGGGGAACCTTTACCTTTATGTATATGAAGCATATGTATATATTTGGAAAATGAATGGTATATAAATGATTTGGGTATTATTTTACTTAACCTATTAATGTGATTGCCCATCTTAACCTGTGAGACCGCCTACTTCCGTATACCTCCCAACGGCCGGTAAGATCGCACAGGGTGGGCCTCCTTCAGGTCCCGACAGCCAGGTAGTGTCGGCTGGCAGCTCCCCGGGGGAGGGCCTTCTCTGTAGCCACTCCGACCCTATGGAATGAACTACCCCCAGAGATCCGGACCCACTCTCATGGCCTTCCCAAAGGCTGTTAAAACCTGGCTATTCCGGCAGGCCAGGGGCTGTTGACCTCATTACTGAGGTCCAGCCCCGATCAGATTGGGTGCATGGTGATGTTTTAAACTGTTTTCTTTATTTTTTTTTACTAATTACTTCTTTTTTTCTGTAAGCCGCCAGGAGTCCTCCAGGATTGGGCAGCCTATAAATCCATTAAATGGAATACAATACAATACAATCAAACACTTACAAATGTCTAAGAAACCATAGGAATGAAATTATAGAATTTGAAAACCATAAGGATTTTTTTTCCTTTTAATGACCATTTAATCCCTTCCATCATGATGGAGTCAGGGTGGAGCTGAGTGTCAAGCCTGAATCTGAATATCTTGTCCCGATTGGACAGTGTGACACTGAGAGTTTGCTGGCCAGATGCCCTTCCTGATGCCTATGTGAAGTTCACAGTAGACAATTACTCACTGTGCCCAAAAGAGAGAAACATTTGCTATTGCCTAAGATCGAATTCACAACTTCCTAATTGTGAGGCGATAGCTCCACTCCTATGCCACCGGGCCACTCCAAAAACAATAAGGCAACCTGAATCTAAATAAATAAATAAGTCTCCTTTAAAAAAAAAAAAAAAAAAAAAGTTATCCTAAAACAGAAAGGAATTCACCGAATTCAGCTAAAATCTTGGCCCAATATTTGATGGACAAGACAGTCTTCACATTCTTCCAGAAGGTTGTCAAAAATTAGAACCATCTGAATATACAGCTTGAATTGTACTTTAAAGTGTTTTTTGGGGGGGTAATAGCAGTAGACTTATATACCGCTTCATAGGCCTTTCAGGCCTCTCTAAGCGGTTTACAGAGAGTCAGCATATTGCCCCCAACAATCTGGGTCCTCATTTTACCCACCTCGGAAGGATGGAAGGCTGAGTCAACCCTGAGCCGGTGAGATTTGAACCACTGAACTGCTGATCTAGCAGTAGCCTGCAGTGCTGCATTTAACCACTGCGCCACCTTGGCCCTAGGGTGAGGTATAGCCTAGTGTACCCCCAAACTACATGTGCCATTGCATTTTGGGCCAGCTGCAGCTTCAAAATTCTTTTCATTCATTTCCAGGTAAACAACCAGAAAGAGGCAAAATGACCATAAGACAGAAGAATAAGACAGAAGAATCTGCCGCGGTGGCGCAGTGGTTAGAGGGCAGTACTGCAGGCTACTTCTGCTGATCACCGGCTGCCAGCAGTTTGGCAGATCGAATCTCACCAGGCTCAAGGTTGACTCAGCCTTCCATCCTTCCGAGGTTGGTAAAATGAGGACCCAGGTTGTTGGGGGCAAGAGGCTGACTCTGTAAACCGCTTAGAGAGGGCTGTAAAGCACTCTGAAGCAGTATATAAATCTAAATGCTATTGCTAATAACAATAAGTTCTATTATCTGACATGAAGAAGCCCATCTTCAAATATACATTCTTAGAACTTTTTCAATGGATAAGATCATGTGGGTGGGTGAGATGGGTGGACACTTCATTACTGGAGTCAGAGGCCAACAACATGCATAAATGACTAAAAATAAGAACCATCATTAAAAAAAAAAAAAAAACTTAAGCAGCCAGATCAGCATGGAGTCTGCAGGTCACACAATAACATTTAGAGGTCTTGAAATAGATATTTAATATAAAATGAAATTGAAATTCTATATCAGTGATGGTTACCCTGTTTGGTGCAAAGTGCTTAAAGTGTGTACGCATGAAACCCCAAAATACAATGTGAGCACCCCCATGCATGCACCTCCTGTGCCTGCACCACATACCCCTCCATGTGCGTTCATGTGCCCCGTGTATGCGCCCCATCCCTGTGCATGTGCCCTACCCCCCCCTCACCTATTTTTGGCTTCCAGATTGATGAAGGAAGATTTCCAGACCCAAAACAGGGCAAGGGGGGGCTCACATGGTGCCCCCACACCCTGCTTTGGCTTCCAGGTTGGTGCAGGAAGGTTTCCAGTCCCAAAATGGGGTGTGGGGGGCCCTTAAATAGCTCCCCGTGTTCCATTTTGGCTTCCAGGTTGGTGCAGGAGGCCTTCCAATCCCAAATCAGGGTGTGGGGGGCGCACATACATGCACAATCCCTCCAAATGTAATGCAAGCACCCCTGAATGTGCCCAGCCCCTGAGCATGCACATGCACATCCCCTACATGTACCCCACTTCCCATGCATGTGTGGCAGAGACTCGAAGACCAGCTGGCTGGCAGGAGGCGCACGCACATGCACGATGGAACTGAGCTAGGGTGATGGCTGGTGTGACTGCAGAAAGGGCTCTGCGTGCCAACTGTGGCATATGTGCCATAGCTTCACCATCATGGTTCTATAGCATGCAGAGTTTTCCTTAAATAGGGGGGGGGGAATCATGAACTATAGTTTTCTGATGTCCTTGGGTGAAGAGTGTCTTCACAGGCAGTTTTTTTATATCTCCCTTTTACTGGACCTGTTGATCTGAGGACAGATTTCACCGCAGAATTATAAATAACTCATCTGCAAGTTGATGTCTTGTGATGCACCATGTATTCCACTGATGTCCTAACAGGAATAGCAAAACTAACAGCATCGCCAATCACTAGATTGGCCACAGCATATCTGACCTCATATGTAAACAGTAACAGAGTTTGAAGGGACCAATGGTGGATTTTTTTTAGAACCTCTTCTGTAGGTGTGGCCTGCTTTGTGGGAGTTGCTTGCTGACCATGTGACTGGGTGGGAGTGGCTTGCCAGCCAGGTGATTGGGTGGGCGTGGCCAACTTGTAAAATGTGGTGAAACTCACTTAACAATGCTCTTGCTCTTGTTGGCTCAGAAACTGGCATTTGAATCACGCAAGTGTTAAAGCTGTCAAGTTACAAGACCCTTGCACCCCTAACTCTTTAGAAAGAAACCCCCAGGAGTGTTCAAACTTGACAGCTTTAAGACTTGTGGACTTCAACTCCGAGAATTCCTCCTCTCGCTCTTCATCTTGATGATGTGCGGACGGGCAGGGAGAGGGAGCTGGAAGCGCTTCTAAATGGCATTGTAGATTTGTAGAACCTCTTCTATAGAAGAGGTTAGAACTGGCAGGAACCTACCCTTGGAAGGGACCATGGAGGTCATCTAGTCCATTCCCCTGCTCATGCAGGAGATCTGTACTAGGGATTTGATCCACCGAACTGCCGATCTTTCTGATCAACAATCTCAGTGTCTCAGCCACTGAGCCACCTCGCTTTTTCTCTGTTTAGTTTCCAGGATCACCAATATCTTATCTTCCATTTTAAGCTCTGAGAAATTCTCAGCAAACCTTTTTTTTTAATGTGTGCCAGTCACCATTATTTCTCCTGTATCTGTTAGAGGGGAAAACAAATATTTTAAATGAACAAACTGACAGTAGGGAGAAAAAGCGAGACCGTCTATGAACGCTACCCAAAAGGGGTTGAAAATGATGAAAGCCCTCACATTATAGGTTAGCTTCCGTCTCTCCTAACATGAATTCCAGTTTGAAAGATTGAGCATCTCCCTGAAGCCTGGAGCATTTAAATAATTTAGATTAAATTTAAATTGTGCGGCACTTTACAAGTCCAAAACCACAGTCACATCTTCACTGGGATGCTTATAAAAAATTGAAACGCTCCAATAATTTTAAATCTTGTAGAAGCTTGGTACCTTCCGAATGGAAGTGCTAATAAAAAAAAATGGGGGGCTGAAATCTGAGCACTGCCAAATGATTTAAGATTATTGAAGCTTTTCCATTTTTTATGAAGTTTCCATGCTCAAGTGAAATGAGCAACTACTTTAGCGCGGTGCAAGATAGTCAAATAATAACAAAAGGGCTGGAGCAATAAAAAACAATGTTTGGAGAAAGAGATAGTTAACATAATAATCTCCAGCAGGATAGTTACGTTAGACTCTTTTCGAAGCAAAAACAACGGAGACTTGTGACAACTTAAAGACTGAACAAATTTATTATGCCATAAGTTTTCGTGGAATAAATTCTCGGCATCAGATGCACGAATTGTTATGCTCAGCTACTGATGTATTATAGACGTACATGGATAGGAAACACAGTTTAGCTGTGAGTTTGGAGAGAAATAAAACACAAAAGTTGAGGTGCAATTTGAATTATGCAAAATAAGGACATGAGCTTCCCCAAACAGATTGAACACATAATCAGCAGTACGGGGCTAAAATACATCTGTAATGGAAAAAAAGAAGAAGCTATTGGGCCTGAAATGAATGCAGCTGAACTTCTTAATTCAACAGCCTTCTCTTTCCCAGCCTACTTGGAAATTCATCTCTTCACAGATGGTCACCTTAAGATCAGTAGCAGATGTCCTGGTACATTAAATTGTCACTGAACAATGTATAGAAGTAAGACCCCTAATGAATATTAAAGCATTCCTGAGGTGTGGATCAATATGAGCTGTAAGGCATATGAAACTTCAGATAAGTTATTTATAGCCCCCAGAGCTATAAATTTCTTCATATTGCCAAAAATTTGGGAAACAACACAAAAATTGTATTTCTGCTATTCTTTCCTTCTTTCCTTCTTTCCTTCTTTCCTTCTTTCCTTCTTTCCTTCTTTCCTTCTTTCCTTCTTTCCTTCTTTCCTTCTTTCCTTCTTTCCTTCTTTCCTTCTTTCCTTCCACCCTCCATCCCTCCTTCCTTCTTTCCTCCCTTTAAAAATAAATTTGTTTTGTTAAAATAAGTTAAAATAACCAATGAAACAAGCCATTTTAGCTCCACTGCATCTTCCTGGTGATATTAAGAGGCCCGACAAACAAACAAAGGTTTAAAAAATGCTTGCCTATTTTTTATGCACCAGAAAGTATGGAAATTTGAGTTAGGAAATCTTCACCTCCATACTATTCTGCAGCATGAAGCTGCTAGGTCTAATTCTCAAAGGAAGTGGAAGCAGAGGAGGAAAAGGAGGAGGAGGAGGTGGAGGAGGAGGAAGAGGAGAAGGAGAAGGTGAAGAAGGAGGAAGAGGAGGAGGAGGAGGAGGAGGAGAAGAAGAAGAAGAAGAAGAAGAAGAAGAAGAAGAAGAAGAAGAAGAAGAGGAGGAGGAGAAGAAGAAGAGGAGGAGGAGGAGGAGGAGGAGGAGGAGGAGGAGGAGGAGGAGGAGGAGGAGGGTCTCAAAGAATCTTTTTTATCCCCTTTTCTGTCATTCAGTGACTTTAGATTTGTGCTGGGCCTAGTTAGCTTTACATAGCCAAAATGATTGATGAAATTGCTCAGAACTTCACCAAGCAAAATGAAATTTGCAATTAATTTGGAGGTAGCTGCTTTGGGAAATCATTTTAAAAATGGGTGAATAGCTTTCTTAAGATCAGCAGTCTTGTAATAGATTATGCCTGATCTAAACTGAGCATGCTAAATATTGTTTGCCGAGTTCTGTTTTCTCTCTCCAGGTCATCTCTTGGGTTGATCAAGAAACAAGTCAAGGTAGTGGAAAAGTGCTACAAGATATTTACAAGTATTTAAATACCTTCCCTTGGAATTCATGAGGGCCACATTATTCACTCTTGACAAGAATTCAGACATTTAATCAGAACTGTAATAAAAGAGACCTTCCATAGCTGAGTTCCTAATGTTCCCGTTCTGATATATTCTTCCTTAGCAGTACAACCCACAATAAATTAAATAATGCGGTAAATTTTAAAGTCTTCCTGCCATTCTGTTTAATTTTAAGATTAAGATTTAGAATGAATTATAGCTGTAAAACCCCATGTCAAATAGCAGTGTGTTTGAGTATAGATATAGGGTAGAAATATTGTATCCTACATGGATGTAGAAAATCTCAGAATGAATTGAGGAATAGAAAGAGAAGGGAGAGGTGGAGGGGGGAGGAGAGGGAGGGGAACAGGAAGGAGAAGGACCAGTCTCCAGAATATTATCTTGAGCATATATATTCACCATTTTCAAGGAGAACATCAGGAATTTCATTGCATTCCTGAAATCTATAGAAAGCAAACCAGAGGAACTTTGAAATGAACTTGAAGTAATTATTAGGCAGGGCTGGGTTTCGACCAGTTCGCACTGGTCCCTGCGATCCGGTTGGTCGCCGAACCCGGAAGTAAGTAACTTCCGGGAACGGCGAAGCCCCCCCCCGCGCCCGCGCACGCCCGCACACCCGCGCCTGCTCCTTACCCGGTTTTTTCGAATTTCGTGCTTTCCACGCATGCGCAGAACGCCTGCGCGATCCTCCAGGAGCAGCTGGAGCATCACGCAGATGCTAGTACGCATGCGTGCGCGAGGACGCCGCATGCGTGCGTGCGTGTGCGCGTGCGTGCGCGCGTGCGTGCGTGCGTGAGGACGCCGCCGGCCTCGTTCCAACCAATCCGGTTGGAACGGGGCGAGAAACCCACCCCTGTTATTAGGGATGAGAAGAGGGAGGAGGAGGAGGAGGAGGAGGAGGAGGAGGAGGAGGAGGAGGAGGAGGAGGAGGAGGAAGAAGAAGAAGAAGAAGAAGAAGAAGAAGAAGAAGAAGAAGAAGAAGAAGAAGAAGATGATGATCTCTTGTATTCATTAAACATGAAACTCAGCCAACTAAACATTTAAAGATGTGTCACAAATACCATTGACTGGTGCTAATGGTTGATACAGGTTGCTGCCAGCATCCTAGGTATCAACTAAGGACCTTCTTAAAATATAAGATGTTCCGAGTAGTGCAGTTTTTTGCCGTTCTGCTGGTGTTATTGCAGGAAGCTGCAATTTCTTGATGTATTATATGAAATTCTTGGACTTGGTACCAAATGCCTCAATGACAATGGGTAGCACTGTTACATGTTCCATCCATAATTGTGTAGTTTTGATGGCCAGGTTGCAATATTTTGTGATTTTTTTCCAGTTCTTTTTCTTTGATTCTGATGTTTCCTGGTACAGCAATCCGTCTGTATGTTGTGTTCCAAATGATGATCCATCTGTTGTAGTAGTAATAGTAGTGGTATTAGTTGTTGTTGTTATTATTATTATTATGATGTATCTTTGGTGAGATTCACAGCCTTTGGGCCTGGTTGGTAGCTCAATAGCTCAAGTCCTAACCAAGGACCTAGGAACGGTTAAGGTAACGTCGGAGGATATAAGCTGTTCCAGGTAGGGTCGTTTTTTGTAGAATCAGAATGTTCAAGTCTGATAAATTTAAATTTTCCAAATAGCGAGGTAGCCCTTTAGGTATTGCTCCAAGGGCTCCAATTATAATTGGGACAACATTAAAAGCTGTTATTTTAAAAAAATTACACCGTATTCGATCACTGAATTCTTCTCCTTTTAATACAAGGTTGATGAAAGTTATTTTCTGGGAAGAGAGAGAGAGAGAGAGAAAGGACAATGCTACCCAAGTTTCTTTGACTGCCAAAGATTGATTTCCGAGCCCTCTACTTTGTATTAAATCATTTTTATGAACAAGGAAGCAAAAAGCTGCTAGTCATTTAGATTAAATCATATGATTGAAGGCCTTTGGACTTTAAAACTAGTCGTGAAATATGGGAACGTCCAGGGTTGATTTGATGAGGCTGTGCTGGTAGGGTGCACTCGTACGTTGTCATCCTGAAATGACTGTGAAGACAGGTGCAGCGACTGAAGGATTTCTGTTCCTGTGGCAGTGCACGGTGAATCAATCTGGCTATTCGCGAGCAATGTCGGCTGCCAGAGGAACAGCCACGATTTCCATATTGCGGTGATAATAACCACTGGCAAGGTGGATGGACTCAATTACCGATAGCTGTTGCCATTCGACGGGGCCAGGTTTGCTGACAAATTGTGTGGGAGAAACGTCTGCCTAGGTGGGTGCTCAATCGACAACAGCTTAATGGCAACGCAATCCATCAATAATCAGCTGTGAAATTCCTGCAGTTCACCATTTCATGGATGTGGTTATCAAATGATCCTTTAATAATCTGTGGCACACATCATATTCAGCTTTACTTGAGAACTGTTTGATGTGTAAAATACAACTGGTGTGACTTTAAAACTGCTGTGGCTCGATTTACTTGACAGAGAGAGGGAGGGGGGAAGGGGAGGAAGAGGAGGAGGAGGAGGAGGAGGAGGAGGAGGAGGCCAACTAGTCACAAGATGGTGATGTTGTTGGAATAATATTGAATTGTAAAAGGAGACTGAACTTTCCTTTATTCCGGGGGTCCCCAACATGGACCAGTGCCGACCAGCACTGGTCCATGGCCCACCAGGAACCAGACCAGAGGTGATATTCTTCCAGTTTACTCCGTTTCAGGCAAAACGGTAGTGGTGGCTGTGGAGGGAGGCTCTGTCCACCCACCTAGACGTCATTACGGATTCTCTGCACATCCGCAAATGGTTCTGGGCATGCGCAGAAGCACTGTGCATGAGTTAAATGAGCACGCACACACTCATGCTCCCAGTTCCAAACCGGTAGCAAAAATAAGAGAAAACCATTACTGAACCAGACCACACAATCAGTGAAGCCACATCTGGGATGCAGGCAGCACACGAAACCATGCTGCCAATCCCAAATCATGGAAAAATCCCATCTCTACAGAACTGGTACCTGGCATCCAAAAGGTTGGGGAGGGGGCACTGCTTTGTGCTATTTGGCTAATAGTAATAGCAATATCACCTAGGCTTAAATGAGCCATGGTGGTGCAGCGATTAGAGTGCAGTACTGCAGGCCACTTCAGCTGACTGCTATCTGCAGTTCGGCGGTTCAAATCTCACCGGCTCAAGGTTGACTCAGCCTTCCATCCTTCCGAGGTGGGTGAAATGAGGACCCAGACTGTGGGGGCGATATGCTGACTCTGTAAACCGCTTAGAGAGGGCTGAAAGCCCTATGAAGCGGTATATAAGTCTAACTGCTAACTGCTATTGCAGTACTGCAGGCTCCTTCTGCTGCCTGCTGCCTGCCAGGCTCAAAGTAAACTCATCCTTCCAAGGTGGGTAAAATTGCTGGGGGCAAGATGCTGACTTTGTAAATCAGAGAGGGATGTAAAGCACTGTAAAGCGGTATATAAACCTAAGTGCTTTTGCTATTGCTTTTGATAGACTTATATACCACATCACAGTGCTTTCCAACCCTCTTTAAATGGTTTACAGAGTCAGCATTTTGCCTCCAACAATCCAAGTTCTCATTTTACCGACCTTGAAAGGGTGGAAGGCTGAGTCTACCTTGAGCCTGGTGAGAATCGAACTGTCGAACTGCTGGCAGTCGGCAGTCAGCAGAATTAGCTTGCAAAAGTGCATTCTAACCAGGGTAACACCACAGCTCTGCAAAATTAGCCCTGGGACTGAAGGTATTGTTCCCTTCTTTCTTAACTTGGGTCGTTTCATCTCCTGCCACGAACTGATCCAGATGGGGATCCTCAATTGCTGCTATTTTCAGACTTTTTAAAAATATATATATGCATAAATAAGATTGCACATTTCATTCCCTATTTCAGCCCTTTGAATATTGAAGGAGAGACATGGAAAGAAGCGAGGAGACGAGCAGTGTTCTGCTTTTCCCAGAAACCTGATTGGTATAACGGCGGTGTTTAGATTTGATTCTTGTACATTGTTAAGGACAGCTATAAACCCATTGCGATTCTTGTCACTCTCTGTGTCGTTCCAGGATTTGCAAGCCACATTCAAGAGACTGAGGGAGTGGAGGCATTCAAAGAGATGGGGGAAAAAACATTTGTGTTGAAGTGTCAGAGAATTCAAGCCCTTTCTTCTCTTACGGCTGAGAAAATTGATAGACATGTTATCTGAGATATTAAAAAATGGCCGGAACAAAGCTTTATGGCATGCATCCTAAGAATGTATCATAAAGGAACAAGATATGTGAAGATGGTTCTCTTTTGCTCCCCTCTCTCCCTCCCCCTCTCCATGTATCTCACATCCATATTTTTTTCTGAGTGACTCTGCAGAAAAGGATGCTCTGTTTAAAGAAAGCCCAAAAAAATTGGTTCATTGGAAAGGTGATAGCAAAGTCAAAGGAACACAGTGGCTCAGTGGCTAAGACGCTGAGCTTGTCGATCAGAAAGGTCGGCATTGTGGAGGTTCGAATCCCTAGCGCCACATAACAGAGTTAGCTCCCTTTACTTGTCCCAGCTTCTGCCAACCTAGCAGTTCAAAAGCATGTAAAAATGCAAGTAGAAAAATATGGACTGCCTTTGGTGGGAAGGGAACAGTGCTCTGTGCACCTTCGGCATTTAATCAGGCTGGCCACATGACCACGGAGACGTCTTCGGACAGCGCTGGCTCTTCAGCTTTGAAACGGAGATGAACACCGCCCCCTAGTGTCAGGAACGACTAGCACATATGTGCGAAGGGAACCTTTATCTTTTAGCAAAGACATAAAAAAGTCTATTGCTGGGAGAAAAATAGCCTGAAACAAGCCAGCGTTCATATTGTCTATTAAAGGTAGGTCTCAGGGAAATGCTTGTTAAAATGGAAATATTATACCGAATGCACTTGATTTTCCAATCTTTGCTTGCATGCAATACAAAACATCTTTCGAGGCAAGCTGTGATTTCTTGATCTTGCGGAGGGCAGTAGATAAGAGGGGCAATCTTCTCTTCTTATGGGTTGGATTCAATGCTTCCAGCATCCCAAAAACAAAATGTAGTTACATCCTAGGGTTGAAAATAGTAAACACAGAAAGAATAAAGGCCTAGACTAAGCAGATCGAACTAATAAATGCATAGAAAGGTGAGGAAAAATAATTTGTACAGACAAGGATGTAATAGCAATAGCAATAGCAATAGCAGTAGACTTATATACCGCTTCATAGGCCTTTCAGGCCTCTCTAAGAGGTTTACAGAGAGTCAGCATATTGCCCCCAACAATCTGGGTCCTCATTTTACCCACCTCGGAAGGATGGAAGGCTGAGTCAACCCTGAGCCGGTGAGATTTGAACCGCTGACCTGCTGATCTAGCAGTAGCCTGCAGTGCTGCTTGTAACCGACATCATAGGGAAATCATCATCATCATCATTTAATGACCCCCATAATCCCTTGTGTGGTGGAGTCTAGGCAACCGAATGGAGCTAGCAGAGCATTTGAATGGCCGGATGCCTTCCTGTCACCAATGCGGAGTTTTGTTCAGCAGTTATATATTCTCAGTGTGCCCAGAGAGAGAAATTTCTGCCTCTACCTAGGATCGAACTCACAGCCTCCTGGTTGTGAGGTGAGAGCTTCACCTCTAGGCCACCACACAACTTGATTTTGAACCTCTTCCTCACTGGCGACCCCTCGTCTTGCTCCTCCGGTTTTTCCTCCATCGGCCCTAGGTCCATTTCATCCTTCTCCTTGGACTCAGGCTCCAATGGGGCCATGGCAGGGATGATGTTCCAGGGCATACAACAAAGAAGTCATCTCTCTTGGTCCTTGACAGCAGACATTCCTTGGATGACAGGACCTAGAGCCATGATGGTGAACCTATGGCACACATGCCACAAGTGGCACAAAGAGCCATCTCTGTGGGCATGCCAGCCGTTGCCTCAGCCCAAGTCCGCCGCACATGTGCATGCCTTCCACTTTGGTCCTGGAAAGCCACCTGCACCAACATGGAAGAAAAAAATAGGTGGGGGGGGCAGGGCTCATACACGGGGCATCACACGTGTATGTGTGGGAGGACACCCTGCACGTGCACGTGGTCGCTTCGGGGGTGCACCATGGGGATCACACATGCATTGCATTATGGGTACAGGGACACGAGTGCATTTAGGTTTAGATTTATTGGATTTATATGCCGCCCTTCTCCCAATAGCAGTGGACTTATATACCGCTTCATAGGCCTTTCAGGCCTCTCTAAGCGGTTTACAGAGAGTCAGCATATTGCCCCCAACAATCTGGGTCCTCATTTTACCCACCTCGGAAGGATGGAAGGCTGAGTCAACCCTGAGCCGGTGAGATTTGAACCGCTGACCTGCTGATCTAGCAGTAGCCTGCAGTGCTGCATTTAACCACTGCGCCACCTTGGCTCTTGGGCGGGACTCAGGGCGGCATACAACATAAAAGAAAACACATACTACAAAAATTAAAAGGGACATTAAATAAAGTATCCAAAAAAAAAACCCCAATTGATATTTACAATAACATTTTAAAAATTAAATTAAAATTAACAACCAAATTAATCCTATATTTTATTCTGTTCAGGCCAGGCCGGATTGCTGGAAAAACCAACTTTTACGGAGAGTCGGAAGGACCGGAGTTCGGGGATTATGTGAAGCTCCGGGGGCAGCTCATTCCAGAGGGAAGGCGCTCCCACAGAGAAGGCTCTCCCCCTGGGGGTCGCTAGCCGACACTGCCTGGCCGACGGCACCCTGAGGAGGCCAACTCTGTGGGGTCGCACTGGATGCATGTGCACACACTTTTGGCACACAACGACAAAAAGGTTAGCCATCACTGACCTAGCAATAGCAATAGCAATAGCAGTTAGACTTGTATACCGCTTCATAGGGCTTTCAGCCCTCTCTAAGCGGTTTACAGAGTCAGCATATCGCCCCCACAGTCTGGGTCCTCATTTTACCCACCTCGGAAGGATGGAAGGCTGAGTCAACCCTGAGCCGGTGAGATTTGAACCGCTGACCTGCTGATCTAGCAGTAGCCTGCAGTGCTGCATTTAACCACTGCGCCACCTTGGCTCTTGGGCGGGACTCAGGGCGGCATACAACATAAAAGAAAACACATACTACAAAAATTAAAAGGGACATTAAATAAAGTATCCAAAAAAAAAACCCCAATTGATATTTACAATAACATTTTAAAAATTAAATTAAAATTAACAACCAAATTAATCCTATATTTTATTCTGTTCAGGCCAGGCCGGATTGCTGGAAAAACCAACTTTTACGGAGAGTCGGAAGGACCGGAGTTCGGGGATTATGTGAAGCTCCGGGGGCAGCTCATTCCAGAGGGAAGGCGCTCCCACAGAGAAGGCTCTCCCCCTGGGGGTCGCTAGCCGACACTGCCTGGCCGACGGCACCCTGAGGAGGCCAACTCTGTGGGGTCGCACTGGATGCATGTGCACACACTTTTGGCACACAACGACAAAAAGGTTAGCCATCACTGACCTAGCAATAGCAATAGCAATAGCAGTTAGACTTGTATACCGCTTCATAGGGCTTTCAGCCCTCTCTAAGCGGTTTACAGAGTCAGCATATCGCCCCCACAGTCTGGGTCCTCATTTCACCCACCACGGAAGGATGGAAGGCTGAGTCAACCTTGAGCCGGTGAGATTAGAACCGCTGAACTGCAGATAACAGTCAGCTGAAGTGGCCTGCAGTACTGCACCCTAACCACTGCGCCACCTCGGCTCTAGAGCTTTTCAACACACCAGACTGTATTGGACAAGTAAGAAGAGCCAGGGGGTGGGGGAATCCCTCTGGTTACCATGGCCTTAAGACAAATGGCTTTAGTGGTAACAACTCTGCATCCTTAAACACACTGGCAAGCAGTGCAACCTCTGAAGCTATGGAGTTCCACGTGCTGAATGGCTTGATACCATTTACAACCCATGAAGCTACTGTGGCGGCACAGTGAGAAGATTGCAGTATCGCGGGCTAACTCTACCCACAGCCAGGAGTTCAATCCTGACCAGCTCAAGGTGAACTCGGGCTCCCATCCTTCCGAGGTTGCAAAAATGAGGGCCCAGATTGTTGGGTGGGTGGGGCAACATGCCAACATTATAAACAGCTCAAAGAGTGATGTAAAGCACCATGGTGAGATCTAAGTGCTTATTGTTATTGCTATTTTTTACCAGTTTGAATGTTTCTCAAGGACAATCCTACACAGGGTACATTGCGTACTCCAAACAGGAGGTTGTGAGCGACAGTGAGCAGCCTCTTGGTCCAGGAAGAGTGCAACTGGTGAACAAGTCACTGTAAATATACTATATTCTTTTTTTTCAGAGACCATTTCCTTATTCACAAGAATTAAATTATATTGCATAGTTCTACTCTAAAATCCCCTTTTTATGATCCTATAACCCCTTAATTTCAGGGTAGAGCTGGGGGCCACTGGATGGAGCTGAGCATTTGCTGGCCGGATGCCCTTCCTGATGCCTACACAGAGGTGTGCAGCAGATGTTTCTTTGTCTTTGCCCCCTAAGAGAGAAACAGCTGCTGCTACCTAGGATTCAACTCCCAACCTTCTGACAGGGAGGTGAGCAGCTTCACCACTAGGCTACCATGCCACTCTCATATTGTTCTACTACAGGGTCAGATTCAGATTCAGATTTAATTTATTTGTATGCCGCCCTTCTCCGGGAGGGACTCAGGGCGGCGAACAACTCAACAGGGGAAAGGGGATACAAACACAATACATATAATTAAAATACACAAGAGTCATACATCCATACAAGTCGAGAGGGGAGGGGAACTCATCAACCCCAGGCCTGCCGGCACAGCCAGGTTTTGACAGCTTTCTGGAAGGCCTGGAGAGGGGTGAGGGTCCGAATCTCCGCAGGGAGTTCATTCCAAAGGGCCGGAGCTGCAACAGAGAAGGCCCTCCCCCGGGTAGTAGCCAGATGGCATTGGCTGGTAGACGGAACCCGGAGGAGGCCGACCCTGTGCGATCTAACGGGTCTGTGGGAGGTAATTGGCAGAAGGCGGTCTCTCAAGTACCCAGGTCCAATACCATGAAGGGTCACCTGCCCTACTACCTTCAAATGTTCTTCCAATAAACTCCACAAACTATTCATTTGCCCAAGCAATGTTTATCACTCTCTCTCTCTTTCCTTTCTGCTACATTCCTGATTAGAGTTACAACCTGCTGAGGCCAATTAAGTCAGTTTTAGAGGCTGTATGTCACAGTCAGAAACGGAAGTACTTTCAGTGGTTACCATGCAAACTTTTAATCTCCTGCCTCTACAGCCAAAAAAAAAAAAAGTAAACATAATTGAATCATTCTGGGGAAGCTGTTCCACTGTTATGACTACTGAATATGCTGCACCGGGTATTTTTTATATTCAAGTATAAAATGGCAATTTGTCAAGGAGAGACAAATTCTAATGCGGAAAATATTAGAAAAAGTCTGTTCTCCCAACTTTTCCCTGTAATCCAATTGATGTCATGTCTCATTCCATATTTTTTCCCTTCCCTTGTAAATGTTATTCAATTAGTTAAATGAAATGGTTGAGACACCATGTTTATAGATTTACATGCATCACGCATTCACTTTTCCCTTTGGGGAATAATAGCATTTTTTCCTCACATACAGTACATGCTTGTTGTGAAGAAGTTTTGATTTGCACACCAGAAGGAGCAAAGGAGTTGAAATTACCTGGCAACCCCACAGGGAAAAGAAACAGATAACTATAAACCAGATTGTTGTTTTTTTCCTTAATGTGAAAAGAGTATTTTTCCCCCCTTTTTACGATATTTTAATCCCTTTATTTTGTGTGGAGTCAGTCAGTGACTGAATGGAGCCGAGCACTTACTGGCTGGATGCCCTTCCTGATGCCTATCGAGGAGTTCCCAGCAGATGTTTTCTCTTTGCACACTGATAGGGAAACATCTGCCGCTGCCTAGGACTGAACCCTCAACCTTTCAAGAGGGAGCACCTTACATACTGCCTTAATTCCACAGGCAGAAAATGTTTCAACTATAAATAGTATACCATTTCTTATCAGCATTAGCGAAGTATTTTTCTGGTGATGAGTAATTTTAGAATTACTTCTGAAGTTGCTGGAATGAATGCCTTCACAACATTTAAATTATTTACCCATTTTAAAACCTATGAATGAGAGATGATAGAAAAAACACTGGGCAATCAATAAGAAGGCAAGGAATAGATTTCATATGGTGCATAAGATACAGCTACTCAAAATATATAAATAGGAATCCTAGCTTACAAATGCTTTGCTAAGATAACCAGAGCTATTCATATTCCCCCAAAGTGGCTATGATTGGTATTGGGTCAGGAGAAATATTAAATTGGAAATGGAGTCCTTTCTTTCTTTCTTCCTTTCTTTCTTCCTTTCTTCCTTTCTTTCTTCCTTTCTTCCTTTCCTTCTTTATTTCTTTGTCTCTCTCTTTCTTTCTTTTTTCCTTTCTTCCTTTCTTTCTTCCTTTCCCTTCCTTTCTCTCTCTTTCTTCCTGCCTCCCTCCCTCTTTCTTTCTTCCTTCTTCCCTCCCTTTCTTTCTCTCTCTTTCTTTCTTTCTTTCTTTTTCCTTCTTTCTCTCTTTTTCTTCTTTCCTCCCTCCCTCCCGCTCTCTCTTTCTTTCCTTCCTTCCTTTGTTCTTTCTCTTTCTCTTTCTTTCTTTCTCTCTTTCTTTCTTCATTCCTTTTTCCCACCCTCCCTCTTTCTTTTTATTTCTTTATCTCCCTTCCTTCCTTCCTTCCTTCCTTTCTTCCTTCCTTCCTTCCTTCCTTCCTTCCTTCCTTCCTTCCTGCCATCTTTCCCACAATTACTCATCTGCAACAATTCTTTGACATCTCCTATTTTTCACTGGATCTTTTCCCTTCCCACAGTTAAAATGACTTCCCAAGAACAAGTAGACAAGAATTCATTTATAAAACCTCTTCATGTTTCATAAGTAGGATGATATTTATAACGAACAAGTTACGATCAAGGACTCTTTAGGAAAAATAAAACATGCCAGCCAAAGTGAAAATGCAGATAAGGAATGAAAGGATGCATTTTTTAAAACAGCCCTGCAGCTTAAGCTGCAAGAAATGAGAGAACAAGATGTTCCCTTATGCTCTTAAGATGAGGAGAATCACGTTCTTTCCAATAGGATTATTTATTACAGTCCTCATTGTTGTGATGCACTGACTACCTGACACTGTTATAGAAAATCAATGGGATTCAATCTGAAAAAGTTGTGTTGCATGCATTCAGAACTGACAGTTGCATAAATCAGTATTTTGTTATGTGTATGTGTGCGCACTTTTTTTTTTAAAAAAAGAAACACCTCTGGCTCTAAACAAAACTAGACACAATTCAGTAAGTTCTCTTCTCCCCCCCCCTTCTTTCTTTAAGATCAAAGTTGTGATTGATATTTCGTCGTAGTTGTTGTTCTTTTTAGAAAGATCACTTTTACTAATTGCCATGCAACATGAGCCAAGGTGGCGCAGTGGTTAGGGTGCAGTAGTGCAGGCCACTTCAGCTGACTGTTATCTGCAGTTCAGTGGTTCTAATCTCACCGGCTCAAGATTGACTCAGCCTTCCATCCTTCCAAGGTGGGTGAAATGAGGACCCAGACTGTGGGGGCGATATGCTGACTCTGTAAACCGCTTAGAGAGGGCTGAAAGCCCTATGAAGCGGTATATAAGTCTAATTGCTATTGCTATTTCTAACTGTTCTGAATGGCTGAGTTGTGAAATATTTATCTGTCTGTCTCTGTGTGTTGTGTATAAACACACACACACACACACAAAGACACACACACAAACCAGGTTTCTAATTTTTTTTACTACCAGTTTGCTCGTTCGTGCATGTGCTCTCTCTCTCGTGCATGCACAACGCTTCTGTGCATGCGTAGAAGCGTCTGGATGGGTGGGCAGAGTCTCCCACCACTGCTACTACTGGTTCATCTGATACAGCCTGAACCAGGAGCAACCCACCTCTGACACACACACACACACACACACATACAAACAGTGTATGTTTGTGTGTTTGTATAATGTGTGCAGTGGTGGGATGCAACCAGTTTAACAACCGGTTCAGTGGGCGTGCAGCATTCCAAATACAGCAATTTGAAGCTCAGTTGCTCACCTTCTAAGGAAACCCTGCTAAGTAGAACAGCGGAGGTGAGGAAATCACCTCTAGCACGCAAATCAGCTGAGCCAGAAAGAAGGAAATATAGAACAGGACAGGGCAGGGGTCAGTGGGCAGGATTAACTGCTTGTCGCCGTGCCCAGTTTGATTGAACTGGTCCGAACTGGCTGAACATCACCTCTGAATGTCTATATGATTACAGTACCTATCTGCAGAACATTTTAACTTACTTATATTTTTGACTTACTTATATTTCAGAGGACATGTCAGTTCGAAAGAGGAGCTATGAAACATTAGACATTTTTTCCTCTGCACTAAACTTTATTCCTTCACATAACCGCACTGCTCTTCGGGCAAAATATGCCTTGCTTCCTCAATAGAGTTTTATTTCTATGACACCATTGAGTGAGTAAGAGTTCCTAATTTTGGAAACATCCTGGACATCCTGAAACTCCTACCATCAAAACGATGCTATAGAGCACTGCACACCAAGACAACTAGACACAAGAACAGTTTTTTTCCCCGAATGCCATCACTCTGCTAAACAAATAATTCCCTCACCACTGTCAAACTATTCATTAAGTCTGCATTACTATTACTAATTAATAATTTTAACTACCGAGCTACTTCAAACTATTCACAAAGGCTCAATTACTATTATTTTTAGTCTTCTCATCGTTCCTATCACCCATCTCCTCCCACTTATGACTGCAGGACTGTAACTTTGTTGCTTGTATCCTTACGATTTGTACTGATATTGATTGATTTCTGATTGCTTATTTGTACCCTATGACTATCTTGTAGTGTTGAACCTTATGATTCTTGATGGATGTATCTTATCTTTTTATGAACACTGAGAGCCTATGCACCAAAGACAAATTCCTTGTGTGTCCAATCACACTTGGCCAATAAAGAATTCTATTCTATTCTATGCTATTCTATGCTATGCTGTTTATTCTATTCTATTATATTGTATTCTTTTTATTCTATTCTATCTATTCTATTCCATTCCATTGCATTCCATTCCATTCCAGTGCCATTCCTTTCCTTTCCATTCCATTCCATTCCATTCCATTCCATTCCATTCCATTCCATTCTATTCTATTCTATTCTATTCTATTCTATCATTGAACACAGATTTAACTCAATGTTTTGCTTAAACTGATAAACAATTGGAAGATAAATTCATTGATGCTTAGTTTGCCCAACTTAGTGGAGCCTGGGGAGTTAGCAATCTTCCCAGCCCCTCCCCTCCCCCTCCTTCCTCTCCAGCTACATGTAACATCATTTGTAATTTGATCTTGATGTTGTAATACACCCCCCCCCCGCGCTTAAACTCACCTACCTCTTGCTGTGTATGGGTATATAATTTAGGGCCCCTTTCTTTTGTAACCTTTGAAGCCTAATTACAATAATTAAAAACAAAATAACAGAATATAGAGCATGACAATAAAATCAATGAAACAATATGATTAACATTGGCTGCAATGTCAACTATAGGAATGTTATTAGAAAGCGAAACCTTAAGAGTGTTGTAACTTTAAATGGCTCATTGCCTGAAGATATCTAACCCAGCCCCAACTACTCAAGGAAAGCCAAGCTTCCATGTGTAGGGAGGGTATTTCTAACAGAACAGAACAAATTATTTATTAGCTAAGTATGACTGGACTGACTAGGAATTTGTCTTCGGTGCATTAGCTCTCAGTGTACATAAAAAATACATTCATCGAGAATCATAAGGTACAACAACCATTTCACATTAGAAAGATCTTTGTATATTAAACAGATTAATGATGATGTAAGGAATAATTGATATATACATGAATTGAAATACTTAACCAGTGTATGGACGAATAATTAATAATGGGAAACCATTCTTGGAATTCTGGATGATTGGAGACATTATGGTCAATTGAAAATATGAATGCTTTATTATAAACCAATGGGAATTATTTGTTTCAAACTTCGCTTTTACTCTTTAGAGATAGGTGATACTATAACAGTTTAAAGACCCATTGTTATTTGATAGATAATTATGAATTCAAGGAAAAAAGGATTGTTACAAATGAAATGATATTAATGGTAATCTGAACATATAATGCTCAACGACAGTGAAACATTCAGCTATGTTTAATGTAAACCAGTGATGATAATCCTAAATTTAAGAATTGATGCATAAAAACTTGTAACCAAATGACATGCTTGATGAAATGGAGGAAAGTTGTTCTTCTTTTCCTCTCTTGCTTTGTTTTGTATGTGTTGTTTTGTTTAAAAAGAATAAAAATTTATTTTAAAAAAAAGAATCATAAGGTACAACACTTAGTGATAGTCATGGGATACTAAATAAGCAATCAAATCATACTAGGAAACTAAGCAATATAAATCGTAAAGATACAAGCAACAAGGTTATAGTCATGAGTAGGAGAACATAGGTAATAGGAAGAATGAGAAGAATAATAGTAATACAGTCTTAGTAAATAGTTGGACAGTGTTGTGGGAATTAGTTGTTTAGCGGAGTGATGCCATACGGGGAATAAAACCGTCCTTGTGTCTAGTTGTTCTGGTGTACAATGTTCTATAGCATCATTTTGAGGGTAGATGTTAAAACAATATACGTCCAGGATGTGAGGAGTCTGTAAATATTTTCACAGCCCTCTTTTTTCGTGCAGCATACACAAGTCAAAACAGCATAAAATGTCTTCATTATAGAGATGTATTCCAAACAATTATACATTTCAGAAGTTGCCCTTCAAGAAACAACAATAGAGGAATATAGACCGGGAGTTCTGTGGAGGTTGTTATTCACCTGAAAATGGAATCCAACGCAGAAGACACCCAGTATTTTCTAGGGTTGAATTCAGAGGGGTTTAGCATCTTTGACTAATTCTCCTTTGATGCAAATTAAAGTGACTTTTACCGCCACCCTTCTAGTGAATATTGTTAGGACAGAATGAAGCCATTCTTGTAAGCTGTCAGGATCTAATTGGAGGCTAAATTATCCAACGGTATAATTTAGAAATAGGGGATTGGTGGATATGCACACATTCTCCAAGCAGGTGACAATATCTACTAAGCTTTATTTGGACTTGGATGCTAATCAGGGTCAGGCCTGGTCAGCAGGATATGCCCAGGAGTGGTATTTACTTACCTTCCCTACTGGTTCACAAATATCAACTCCACACATGCACTAAGTCTTCCATGCTTGCACTTCTGGCTAAAAAAGGTCTAAATGGGATGCAATAGATCCAGGTTGGTTGGGCAGGGCCAGCCACAATTTCTGCTAGTGGTTCGGGCAAACCGGTCCAAACTGGTAGAATTCCACCTCGAGTTATGTCCATATTATCATCAGGAGTCAGCACGATTTGAATAGAGTTTTCTCTTTTGTGTGTTTAGCTCTAATGTGTCTGCATGCATTCAAACCTAGCAAATAATGGATAATGATCGTTGTTGAAGAATAATTACCTTCTTGGTCTCTTAGTGAACTCCCCATAGAAAAGCTTTCCTTATGTTCTTATAGAATAGAATAGAATAGAATAGAATAGAATAGAGTAGAGTAGAGTAGAGTAGAGTAGAGTAGAGCAGAGCAGAGCAGAGCAGAGCAGAGCAGAGCAGAGCAGAGCAGAACAGAACAGAACAGAACAGCTTATATTGTGGAATTGTTTATCACTTTGTTATATTCTTTAACACTATTGGTTGATCAAGTATGTGTCTACCAAGTTAGAGCAGTTTAACTCTAAGTGACCAGATAGATAACTCTTTGAATGGTTATAGTTTAGAAATGGGATTAAACTTTTTCTGCAGAGGTGTATGGTTATTTTAGAACATGTTATGATGAACATTTTGTTGTGGTGTATGCTATTTGTCTGTAACAGTTTTCAAGTTTCTCATAGTCACAAACATATAATGATGGTTTCTAGGAAGCTTATAAACATTTTATCCACTCTAGTATTCACTATGAATAGAATAGAATAGAATTATTTATTGGCAAAGTGTGATTGGACACACAAGGAATTTGCCTTTGGTGCATATGCTCTCAATGAACATAACAAGTTAAGATAGCATTTGTCAAGAATCATAAGGTTCAATAATTAATGATAATCATAGGGTACAAAATAAGCAATCAGAAAACAATAAATATCAATATAAATTGTAAGGATACAAGCAACAAAATTAAGGTCCTGCACTCATAAGTGGGAGGAGATGGGTGATAGGAACGATGAGAAGACTAATATTAATAGTAATTCAGTCTTTATGAATAGTTTGAAGTAGCTCAGTAGTTACAATTATTAATAATGGATTGAGATCTCTTCATTCCAGAAGCATGGGCTCATGCAAGCCACTGCCTTTCACACTCAAATCTCAGCTAGCGAGAGCAGTTTTGAATAATATATTTATTGGGCCTTCATAGATTAAAGACAAAGTAAAATGGTTTCAGCCTCATGTCATGATAAAGCCTGAATATTTTATTGCTTTTTTGGAATCAAGATTTCTCTCAGCATGATGTCATTTGGCATACACTATGTATCTAGTAAACAATCATCATTTATTTGTTTGTTTGTCAAACATGTACAAGATAACAAGTATAGGTATGAGCATTCATAGTTGCAAAGTCATGTCCAACCCATCGTGACCCCATGGGCAATATTCCTCCAGGCCTTCCTCTTCTCTACCATCCTTTGGAGTCCATTTAAGCTCATGCCTACTGCATCTGTAACTCCATCCAGCCACTTCATTCTCTGTGGCCCACTTTTTCTTTTGCTCTCTATCTTTCCCAGCATTAGACTCTTCTCCAGGGAGTCCGTCCTTCTCATCAGGTGGCAAAAGAATTTGATTTTCCTCTTCAAGATCTGGCCTTCTAAAGAGCAGTCAGGGTTGATCTCCTCTAGGAGTGGCCAGTTTGATTGCCTTGAAGTCCAAAGGACTCACAGGACAATAGGAAAGGGATGGTAGGCATGCTGGTGCGCTTATGCATGCCCCCTTTATGGACTTCTTAAGAATGGGGTAATGGGGTGAGGTCCATAGTAGACAATTTAAAGCTGTGAGGATTTAAGGCTGTAACAACGAAGTCAGGTAGAGCATTCCAGGTGTTGACCATTCTGTTGCTGAAGTCATATCATATCATATCATATCATATCATCATCATCATCATCATCATCATCATCATCAATTTAGCTACTGTCTATGCATTGCAGGATGAAGGCCTGTTCTGCATGAATATGGTCCTGAGCTTTCTTTTCTGAATTGGTCCCACAATACTTGCTGATGTTGTTGCTCCATATTGTTTTAAGCCTCTTTTGTGGATGGTTTTGATCAAGTGGGATCCATTCTATGACTGCCTTGGTCCAACTGCCCTCAGTTTTTCTTGCTATGTGGCCAGCCCATTTCCATTCCAATTATTTTACTCTCTTTAATCTATATGGCATCATATACTTTTATTTGTTCTCTAATCCATGTGCAAATCTTTCTATCTTTTCTGGTGATGCAGAAGGAAGGGAAGGTGGGTGGGTGGGTGGGTGGGTGGGTGGGTGGGAGGGAGGGAGGGAGGGAGGGAGGGAGGGAGGAAGGAAGGAAGGAAGGAAGGAATCATGATCAATACTGTATTATGTGTTACTCTTCTTTGACGTAATTGAGAATTTTTTAAGGCAACTTTTCAATATAATGGACAGATGTGTCCAATAAACCAACTCAACTGTTTTCAGAAAAGTTCACGAAAAAGAAAAAAAATGAGAGACTCATTCACACAATCATGCTCATAGAGTGACTGGTACAGTGGTGGGATTCAAATTTTTCTACTAGTAGTTCTATGGCTGTGACTTTGTGGGCGTGGCAGGGGAAGGACACTGCAAAATCCCCATTCCCTCCTCACCCCACTAACATGCTTTCCAGATCCATTCTCCTGTTCAGGGCAACAGCGGGGATGGGGCCAGTCTAATTGCGCATTCTTCTAACTACTCAAAATTTCCGCTACTGGTTCTCCAGAACCTGTCAGAACTGGCTGAATGCCACCTCTGGACAGGTAGCATGCTCAATGGAATCCTTTATGTCTAATTTCCCTCCTTTCTGATGCATAAATGAATTTACAAGAGCTCCCATCATTCTCTTAAATGCAGACAAAACCAAGGGGTATGGGATCATCCAATGACCAGGTTTATCCAATGCTTTGTCCCATGAATGTGGGACAATGCCATGGGGGAAAATATCTTCTCCCTTTCAGAAGAATTTCACTGGCAGACATCCAAAGAACTTGACTGGCAGCATTTTCAGGACAAATAATAAAGTTTTTTTTTTTTTTTCGCACAACAAACTATTAACATATGTGAGCTACTGGCACATGATGTGATTTCTACAAACAGAAATGTTTTCCTCCCCTTAAAATAATCTGGCTTTGCAAGACAAAGTAATCGTTTATTTACAAAATATTTATACCCCAACCTATCTAGGCACTTACCCTAATTTGTAGATTAAGCCTTAGTGGTGCAGTCATTAGAGTGCAGTGTTGAAGGCTACTTCTGCTGACGTCCGGCTGCTTCAATTTGGCAGTTCAAATCTCAGCCGGCTCAAGGTTGACTCAGCCTTCCATCCTTCCAAGGTGGGTAAAATGAGGACCCAGATTGTTGGGGAGCAATATGCTGACTCTGCAAACCGCTCAAAGCCCCACAGTTTCAACCTTCAACTGTCTACTGGGGTGGACCTCACCCCATTCCTAAGAGGTCCGTAAAGGGGGTGTGCATAAGCGCATCAGAGTGCCTCCTGTCCCTCTCCTACTGTCCCCATTTATCTACATTTGCTTCCTTTGTTCATGTTCATACCTGTGCCTATTACCTTGTGCATGTTTGACAAACAAATAGCAATAGCAATAGCAGTTAGACTTATATACCACTTCATAGGGCTTTCAGCCCTCTCTAAGCGGTTTACAGAGTCAGCATATCGCCCCCACAGTCTGGGTCCTCATTTCACCCACCTCGGAAGGATGGAAGGCTGAGTCAACCTTGAGCCAGTGAGATTAGAACCGCTGAACTGCAGATAACAGTCAGCTGAAGTGACCTGCAGTACTGCACCCTAACCACTGCGCCACCTCGGCTCCTCAAATCAAAACAATAAAATAAATAAATAATAAGGTGGGATATTTAATAAATAAATAAATTTCACACAGAACTTTTGAGATGTTCTTTGGGTGAAATTCCTCCCATCCCGGTGATCTGGGTATTTAAGTTTAATGGAGGACTAGGGGTGATACGATGGCTGTGCTCCAATATCTAATATCTAAGAGGGAGTCTTTTCTATTCTCCAAAGCACCTGAGGGTAGGACAAGAAGCAATGGGTGGAAACTAATCAAGGAGAGAAGCAACCTAGAACTGAGGCGAAATTTCCTAACAGTGATGACAATGAATCAGTGGAACAACTTCCCTCCAGAAGTTGTAAATGCTCCAACACTGGAATATTTTTTTAAAGAAGGGATTAGACAACCATGTGTCTTAAATGATATAGTTTCCTGCTTGAGCAGGGGGCTGGACTAGAAGATCTCCAAGGTCCCTTCCAACTCTGTTATTCTGTTATCTTCAGCGAGAAATTATTGGACTCCAGTTCCCATCAATTTCTAACCAGCCTGTTAGAATAAGGGCTTTTATCACAGATTTAATTGATGCATAAATTGAGTGTCAATGGATCAGAGGTGGGTTCCTACCAGTTCGCACTTATTCGGTAGAACCGGTTCGTCAAATCTACCGAACCGGTTAGAAGAGGTTCCACCAGTGGACCCGGAAAGCAGGCCACACCTACAGAAGAGGTTCCAAATTTTTTGAAACCCACCTCTGGTCCTTGGATAGGATTATTCTACACTATCATGCTCCTATTTATAAAACTCAGTGCCTCTGTGAAAGGTAAGGATGACTACTGCATTTGTGGTGCAATCAGAACAATGCGTGTGTTGAAGTTGTTTTAATGCAAACCAAAGATGCCTTTTAAAAAACAAGTTTACATCATATTCTTATGCATGCCAGTGCTGTGTGTGAGGTAATTTAAGGTGGTTCTGACAAGTGTCGTCAGTATCTTCATATCCGGTCACATGGGCGGCAAGCCACTCCCATCTGGCCACATGGGTGGCAAGCCACTCCCACAAAGGAGGCCACACCCACAGAGTAGGTTCGAACAATTTTTGAAACTTACCACTGCAATGGATAGGACCGAGGAAGAAAAACCGTATCGTATTCTGAGCCTAAATTCAACATTTTGTTTCTAGCCCCTACAGCTTTAGAACTTTTTATAATGTCTGACATTATGAAAGGCTTAGGTTCATTCCAGTTCCAATTCCAGAGAAAACTCAGGAAGAAGAGGAACAGGGAGGAAACAAAGGACAAAAGCCTATTGCACAAATGATCCATACTCAGAGCTTTTTTTCTGTACTAATAAGTAAAGTCTGGGAATAGCGAAGAAAAGTGAGTGAGACAAGGTTGTTTTTTTTGAAAGGTTTTTAAAAGGGGAAAGCAACGACCAGAGGAACACTTGAACTAAATGGCTTTCAATCTTTTACAACAAGACAATTATTACATTACTGGAGGGAAAGAACATACAAGACTAAAGTGCCAGCAAGTTTGATAATGGAGGGCAAATTCTGTTCACCTTCACAAAGGCATTTCCAAATATGCAGGGCACAGCAAGAAATACTTAATCCACACGTATAATAAGCTTTTGCTGACCTATTACAGTATTTGTGGAAAAGGTAATTAATATTCAGAGATAGACCCTTTCAATTTATCCCAGCTGATTTGTGGGCATGTTATAAATTTATCTCCTAGAATCCACGCTGCTGATTCCCCCCCCCCCCACTTCTCTTCAGTAAAGCTTCTATTTTGTTGAAATCGGGTAAACCAGATGGATGATAAATCTACTGTATATAATTCATCTCCTGGACTGCTGAATTTTTAGGATGAAGTAATAGGGCATATTTTTCCTTTAGAGAAAAGGGAAAGTTGAATGCTAGGATCTGCAGATTTCTCTGTCTGTCTGTCTCTCTCTCTCTTGCTGTTCCTTTCTCTCTGTCTCTGTCTCTGTCTCTCTGTCTCTGTCTCTGTCTCTCTGTCTCTCTGTCTCTCTCTCTCTCTGTGTCTCTCTGTCTCTCTCTCTGTCTGTCTTTCTGTATCTCACTCTCTCAGTCTCTCTCTCTCTCTTGCTGTTCCTTTCTCTCTGTCTCTGTCTCTCTGTCTCTGTCTCTCTGTCTCTGTCTCTCTCTGTGTGTCTCTCTGTCTCTCTCTCTCTGTCTTTCTGTATCTCACTCTCAGTCTCTCTCTCTCTCTTGCTGTTCCTTTCTCTCTGTCTCTGTTTCTGTCTGTCTCTGTCTCTGTCTGTCTCTGTCTCTCTGTCTCTCTCTGTGTGTGTGTCTTTCTGTATCTCACTCTCTCAGTCTCTCTCTCTCTCTCTCTCTTGCTGTTCCTTTCTCTGTGTCTCTGTCTCTGTCTGTCTCTGTCTCTGTCTGTCTGTCTCTCTCTGTCTCTCTCTCTCTGTGTGTCTTTCTGTATCTCAGTCTCTCTCTCTCTCTCTCTCTGTCTGTCTCTCTCTCTCTTGCTGTTCCTTTCTCTCTGTCTCTCTCTCTCTCTCTCTTGCTGTTCCTTTCTCTCTGTCTCTGTCTCTCTGTCTCTGTCTCTCTGTCTTTCTCTCTTTGTGTCTCTCTGTATCTCACTCTCTCAGTCTCTCTCTCTTGCTGTTCCTTTCTTTCTGTCTCTGTCTCTCTCTTGCTGTGTCTTTCTCTCTGTCTGTCTGTCTCTCTCTGTGTGTGTGTGCGTTTGTGTGTGGTGTGTGTGTGTGTGTTTCCTGCATGACATACACCCATTATCAATAGCCTGATACCGAAGAAAACATCCAAAAATTAATTTATGACTATCACTTGTTGGCAGAAAAACGGAAGGAAAAAATATGCCCTTTTCTTTGTTTCTGATGTTTTGTTGAAATAACATATATTTTTTAATAAAAAAAGCAAGCACAGTGAAAAATGTGCACAACAATATAACAGGATCATTAAAATGTTGTTTTCTTTTTAAAAACCTGATGATTGCATTTCTTAATATATCATAATGTACTTGAGGGACAACTAAAACATTCTGACAAAAACATTCACTTTGATGAAGAAAAAAATACATAAGTACAGCAATTTTCTAATCTATCTCAGTCAGTTAAAATGACACAAAACTCTGATTTTTATCCGCTGATAAATATATATAAGACATGATGAACATGAATAGGTCATTCAGTCTTAAAGCATATACCTTTGCAAGACTCCTGAAAGGAAGAAAGTGTAAATATTGATCACTGAGTCTTAAATGTTGTGGGGCCTTTAACAATGGCATCTATTAAAAACCTAATAACTGTTTCATAATTCAAATTTGACTGATCTCAAAGATAAGATTAATGAAGAATCCTTGGCTGTTTGACATTCGTCCTAGAACAAAAATCTAAGGAGTTCCATTTTGTTTTCTGTGCCTTTGCAAAATAAGGCTCTCCGGAAATCTTAGATAGCTGTAGAACTTTCACTGAAGAAAGAAGTTGGTGAAATCTGCAACTTTTGAGGCTATTTCAAAGATTTAGGGGTCTGCATCCCTGCTTTTAAGGCTGCCACACAGCGGTAGGTTTCCCATTTTGTTACCGCTGGTTCGCCACGGGCGCACATGCCCCTTCCACGTATGCACCCGGCCTTCCGTGCATGCATTTTGCTTGTGCTCACCTTCCGTGCATGTACTCGGCCCCCAAAACATGCCTAAATAGGACGGCATAGGCCCACCCGTGATTTCCGCTACTGGTTTGGGAAAACTGGTCCAAACTGGTTGAATACCACCTCTGCTGCTCACTGTGCAAGCTATGTAAGCTATGGGATGTGAAGATTCATGACCCATTGTTTCAAAAGTAGTTCAGCAGGTGTAGCAATACTTTTTTTTCCTGGGAGTGTGTGTCTGTGTGTCCGTGTATCTCTGTGTGGGCATCTGCATGTGTGTGTCTGTGTCAGCACTCCTTCATTGGATAATCAGGAAAGAAAACCACAAGACTCCATTGATAGAAATCAAGTGTACTTTTACTAATTATAAATGAACAGAAGCGTAGCAAAGCGAAGACTGATTATTTAGGCGCGAAAGCAAATGATATATAGAATAACCCATTCCCCACCCCTTGGCATCCCAGTCACAGTCCAATCATAATTCTCCCAAGTGTCAGGTGCGAGATAACTTCGAAAGGCATCACCAAGATGGAATGTCGGTGCTGTTGGCCTTGGCGGGAAACCTCCTCCCCATGCGCAGTAAGACAGGCAGCAGAAACTCCAGAATCTTCCTCCAGCACAATCAGTAGTCCCCTCCCAAATACCATGCCCCCCCTCCCCGTTTCAATGGCAGTCGAAGCAGCAGCAAAGCAGAGGCTGACAGTCTGTGTATTTGTGCATATGTGTTTGTGAATGAGAGAGAGAAAGAGAACGAAGTCGTTTTTGGTAAAATCCTATATTACACGAAAATGTTGCCTGAATTTAATCTCAAAGCTTCTAACAGCTTTTAAAGCAGCATAGATGAAACCCAAACACCCATTCCTATTGTCTAGAGATGTGTTGGCAAAGCAGTAAACAGAAGTTGAAGATGGGAAAAGAAGTGGTGCACTCTGCCATATCTATCTTTACACAAATGTTGTGCCCTAAATCCAGGATAACTTTGCTGAGTGATGTGACGATCACAATGTTTCCTTGCAGAAGGCAATCTTTAGAAGATCTCAAGTTCATGCACGTATCAAATTCAGAACATTGTCCTCAGCTTCCCTCCAAATGCCCAGGACAAGATGTAATGGGAGCACTATTTTACCATAATCAAGACCTAGTAATGGGATTTCTTGCAGACAAATAGAAACTGCTGTAGCATATGGCAGGGCATAGACTAAAACTGGAATGATACACAGAAGATTAGCAGGGCTGCTGCGCGAGAATGGCGTGTAATTTGGGGAAGCAATCCCAGAATGTAGAAATGAGTTAGAACTCAAATCCAGAACTTGCTTGGCCATTGGGGGCTTAAATATTTTGTAAAATGCTTTTAAACGGGCCAGTAAGATGCAGTTCTCGAAGGACAGCTGAAAAACTATATGTAGAAAATAATTCTCATTTTCCTAGCAGACCAGGAAGGGATAGCATGTCAAGAGGCTTGGACACAGGTTTCAGTGGAAACACACAGTGGGAAAATCCAGCCATGGTGGCCCAGTGGTTAGAGTGCAGTACTGTAGGCTACTTTTTCTGACTGCCGTCTGCCAGACCTTTGTCAGTTCGAATCTCACCAGGTTCAGGGTTGACTCAGCCTTCCATCCTTCTGAGGTGGGTAAAATGAGGACCCAGATTATTGGGGGCAATAGGCTGACTCTTTAAACCTCTTGAGAGAGGTCTGTAAAGCACTGTGAAGTGGTGTAGAAATCTAAGTGCTGTTGCTTGCTATTGTGCATCTAGCCATGCTCTAAGGCTCATGGGTTGCATAAGAAGTTCAACTAAAATGAACTTGAATTTGAGTAAAAAGCTCTGTATGGCTGGGAACCACAATTAAATTCTTATGAAGCTATTTCAAAGTTTTCCTTTTAAATGAATGATAGAGTTGGACTTACTGGCTACGGGGATTTGATGGGTATTCAGATGAGCCCTCGTGTGAATATGTCGTCCTCTTGAATAAGGTGATTTTGATAGATCGAAGAATAGTTAGTGATCTTTTAATGAGAAAGGAACAAAACAGGTTATTCAGACCCTCACTCCCAGTTGATCTTATATTGTCTCAAAATTCTCCATGTAATCACCACCGCAAACTCCTTGAGATTCTGGGGTGAAGTTCTTGTATGAACATATTCACAAAAGTAGCTCTGGTGGTGGAACGGTTAGAATGCAGGGAAGGTAAAGATTATGCTTGCACATACGTGCTAGTAGTTCCCGACTCTAGGGGGTGGTGCTGATCTCCGTTTCAATGCTGAAGAGCCAGCACTGTCCCAAGACTTCTCAGCGGTCATGTAGCTGGCATGACTAAATGCCGAAGGGGCACAGAATGCTGTTACCTTCCCACCAAAGGTGGTTCCTATTTTTCTACTTACATTTTTTACGTGCTTTCGAACTGCTAGGTTGGCAGAAGCTGGGACGAGTCACGGGAGCTCACTCCGTTACGCAGCACTATGGATTCGAACCGCTGAACTGCTGACCTTTCTGATTCACAAACTCAGCATCTTAGTCACTGAGCCACCTGCAGTACTGCAGGCTAACTCTGCCAACAGTCTAGAGTTCAGTCCTGACAAGCTCAAGGTTGACTCAGCCTTCCATCATTCTGAGGTCAATAAAATGAGGATCCAGGTTAATTGAGGGATTCATTACTATTTGCTACATCAACAATATTCTGTTGTAAACCTGCCAGAGAGTGCTGTAAAGCAAGGTTCTTCAACCCCCAGTCCGTATTTGTGGCCCAATTTGTGGCACGTTGTGGTACTGAACCACAACATGCCACAAATTGGGACCACACAAACAAAGAAAGTCCCGTTTGTGGGATGCAGGCAGCCCCTCCCCCCGCAGTCCGTGGAAAAACACAACCAGTCCCTGGCACCCAAAAGGTTGGGGTCCACTTTTGTAATAAGGTGGGCTAAAAGGCCCAATTATGAGCCGTGGCCTATAGATCATGTTTAATATCAAGTACTCTGATTAAAGCTGAGGTTTTGCACCATTAAGCAGAAAACAATTGCTGACAGTTGCTGAAGGAGCAATAAATATTTTTACACATCTGGGAACAAGTCGACCCAGACGGGGAGTTTCCTGTTATCTTGCAAGATGTGTCCTGTTTATGTCACGCATGATCTATAAGGTGCTGACCATGTATATTTTAGGAATAGTAACAGTTGGCCATCTGGCATGGACAGTTTTGGTTCCTCTCATTACCTTATATGCTTAAACTCTGCCTCTATAGATGATGACGTAATTTGCACTATAAAGGTATGGCTTTAAGAACCCTTCGGGGTTCAAACTCTTGATGCTTGTATTGGCATGTTTGAACCTGCGCATACAATAAACTTTTCCTATATTGCATCGCTTGGCTTCGTTGTCTCTTAATTCTACAACATTTTCTGGCACCCCAGATGGGACGGAGAAGCTAAGGCAATATTTTGCTGAGGGCCACTTTGCCCCGTTGGGGTGTGGGGCTGCTGCTCCTTGACCTCCAGGCGCCACGGGTCTTCTTTTACCCCGGGAGGTGGTAACAGCAGCCCGACCACACCAAGGGGGACACACATTGTGAGTCCAAGAACCCTGCAAACTTAGGAAAGGAGTTCCGGTGTTTCCTGGCCAGGATCCTTGGGGGAGAAGACGTCTCAGGCGAGTATCTTGATAATTGTATTGTACCTATCTCGTTGGAAGATAGAAGAGGGGGCCTGATCACCTCCCTGGACTCGGGACGGCGTTCCTAATGAAGTCCGTATAGGTTGTGTGGGTGGTTAAACCAGCGCAGTTCCTGCAGGTGGCCATTGGGTTCCGGCTTCTGGGGCCTCAGGTCGCTGGTAGTGTGCTAGGATGGGTGGGAAAAGCAGCATACCTAGCACTCCGTTGGATTGCATGGTAAAAGGTTTTGATTCATATTTTAATCATACGGAATATAGAGTCCCTTATCCAAAACTGACTAAGGATAGGCTTATCTACTTATGTCAGAACCAGTGGCCACATATGGGGGTAGGATGGCCAATGGGAGGAACTTTTCAAAACCAAATTATAGATGATTTAACTTCGTTAATTGCTGCAAACGAAGAACGCTATCCAAATCAGTTTCCATATATAGATCAGTGGGGAGACGCTGTAGCAGGGCAGGCTGATGAATTATTACAGTGTCAAGCTGAAATGGTTCGCCTGTGTGTGGCTAGACCGAAGGAAAAGGGGAAGTTGAGGTCAGCGTCGAGATGTGTCAAAAATGTAGCAGCTTCAGAGAAAAAGGAGTCAGAGAAGAAAAAGATTTTTGCCCAAGACAAGGAGGAACTCTTCAGACCTCCCCCTCCCTATGCATCGGCACCTTTGCCACCACAGGGGGCTGTAGGCATTGTTGTGCCCCAGGCTATGGGGGCTGCTGTTGCGGACGGTGTGGGGACAGGGGATCGTCAGGCGACAGGAGGGGTAGTGAGAAGGAAGGAGCCCAAGGATGGTGGATCAGGGGCTACAGGAATTAGAAGAGAAGGGCCAGTAACTAGACGATTGGAGGCGGAAAGGGCGAAAGCCGAGAAAGAGGAGAGTACGTTGTTAGAGGAAAAGGAAGGACTCTTTCCATTAAGAGTATCGGAACAACAGGTGGGCATCAACGCCCAGGGGATCTTGAATACCGCCCTTGTTTTCAATATATCCCCTTTTCAACTACGGACTTATTGAATTGGCGAAAGCATTTTGGTCCATTGTCCGCGAAGCCCACGGAAATGACAGATTTGTTTCAAACCATTATGCATAGTCATAACCCCAATTGGCGAGATATACAACAGCTGTTAACTACGTTACTAACAGCAGAGGAGAGAGAGAAATGCAAAGCAGGAATGCGAGAGGTTTTTAGAGAACGTTATCATACAGAAGCAGATAGAGCTCAAAAACTGTTGGAAGAGGCACCGGAACGGGATCCTGGATGGGATCCTAAGGTAGCAGGGGATATGGCAAAGATACAAACGTATCAGACCCTGATAGTGGCAGCTCTCAAGAAGGCAGGGAAACCCCCTGTGAACTTGTCTAAGCCCTCATTGGTTATGCAAGGAGCGGATGAGAGTCCGGAGGCATTCCTTCAAAGGTTGATTGAGGCTTATGAGTTGTATACTCAAATGGACCCGAGGGCTCCAGAGAATGTGAGGATGTTGAATGAGAGGTTTATTGCACAAAGTGCGTTGGATATTCGTAAGAAATTGCAAAAGTTAGAGGGAGCGTTGGGAAAGAATACGACTGAGTTGGTAGAGGTGGCTAGAAAAGTGTATGTGAATAGGGATAAGGTTGAGAAGAAGGACAAAGATGATCGTATGCATAAGAAGACGGAGTTGTTGGCGTTGGCCTTACAGGGAGGAAGGACAGGATTGGGGCCAAATCAATGTGCCCATTGCGGATCTGAAGGTCATTGGCAGAGAGAGTGTCCAAAAAGGTTGACTCTTAGGGGACGTGGAGTGTTTAGGGGCCCGCCCGGGCGACGCCCGTTGGGCCGCAGCATGGTAGGTCGTGGAATGCCTAGGCAAGGGATGATAAGCCAAGGAGGGCCACCCAGACATCCAGGTCGTGGATGGGGATCGCAGCCGGCTCAGGGTCCAGGAGGAAGAGGTTTTAATACTCAAGTAAATGCAGGAGTAGAGAGCATTGGATTGGCAGGAGCTGGTTGGTCAGATTGACGGGGACCTGGCTTGGAGCAGACTCCCCCCGAGCCAATGGTTACTCTGAATATTGGGGGTCAACAGACTACCTTTTTAGTGGACACAGGGGCTGGACGATCAGTGATAAATAATCCAATAACTACCCCTGGTCCATACCAAATTCAAGTACAAGGAGTGTCTGGACAAGTTGTAGGACGTCAAGTCTTGAAACCAGTCACCTGTACTTTTAAGGGCTCCGAAATTCAACATGAGTTCTTGTATATACCCGAATGTCCCGTCCCATTGTTAGGAAGGGATTTGTTAAGTAAATTAGGAGCTACTATTTCTTTTGATGAGGGAAAGCAGTATCTCACTGTTAGTCACAGGCCTGATGAAATGTGGAGGTTGATGGTGGTTAGGACATCTGAGGAAGAATGATTGGACATATGGAGGGAATTTGATGTACCAGGATTATGGGCTGAGGATAACCCTCCGGGGTTTGCAGCACATCACCCCCCTATTATTGTAGAATTAAAGCCCCTGGCAGCTCCTGTCCACATTGGGCAACGACCCTATTGGAGGGAAGCCATCCTGTCTATATATGACTGTATTCTAACATACTTGGAGGCTGGAGTTTTGGTTCCTATACAATCCCCCTGGAACACTCCAATTTTGCCTATCCTTAAACCAGACGGGTCTTTTAGACCAGTGCAAGACTTGCGTGTGGTTAATGAGAGGACGGTCACAATTCACCCGTCTGTGTCTAACCCATATACTCTTCTCAGTCTCATCCCACCTAATGCTACATGGTTTTCAGTGATTGATTTAAAGGATGCCTTCTTTACTATACCTATTCATCCTGTAAGCCAGCCATTGTTTGCTTTTGAATGGGAAAATCCGTATACTGGAACACGGAGCCAATATACTTGGACAAGGTTACCTCAGGGGTTCAAAAATTCCCCAACTCTCTTTGGAACCGCGTTGGCCAAAGATTTGCAATATTTTATCCCCTTCCAACAAGGAGATTCGATTTTGCAATATGTGGATGATGTGTTGGTCACTGGACAGTCACGGGATGGGTGTTGGGAAAACACGAGACGTATGTTGTGTTTGTTGCTAGACTGTGGATATCGAGTGTCCAGAAGTAAGGCTCAGTTAGTCCAGCAACAAGTCCGTTATTTAGGTTATGATATAACGCCAGGACAAAGGGCACTAGGCCCAGAGAGAAAGCAGGCGCTGCTTAATCTGGCGAGGCCAACTGATAAGAGGCAATTGAGAGGCTTTCTAGGCTTGGCAGGGTTTTGTAGAATTTGGATTCCGAATTACGCACTGATGGCAGCTCCACTTTATTCGTCTACCAAGGGGAGTAAGACAGACCCCTTCCTTTGGACAAAGGAGCAGGACCAAGCCTTTGATGCTATTAAAGAAGCTTTACTAAAAGCTCCGGCTTTGGCCCTGCCAAATCTGAGTAAGCCCTTCAATTTGTATGTGGACACACGTAAGAATGTCGCTTTAGGAGTGTTGACTCAGCAGCTTGGCCAATGGCAACAACCAGTTGCATATCTGTCAAAACAACTAGACGCTGTGGCGCGAGGGTGGCCGCATTGTTTGAAAGCTTTAGCAGCCATTGCAGAACTGCTGCAAGATTGTAATAAACTTACCTTTTCCTGTCCAATCAAGGTCCACACCCCACACTCTGTTCAAGCAATTCTTGATCAGAAGGGCCATTTGTGGATTAGTAACCAACGAATCATCAAATACCAGGCCATGATGATTGAAAACCCCCAGGTTCATTTAGTGGTTTCTACCTCATTAAATCCTGCTACTCTCTTGCCTACAGAAACAGAGGTGGAACATGATTGTGTACAAGTGTTGGAAACCGTTTATTCCACACGACCCGATTTAACTGACATACCTTTGCCTCAGGTGGAATATAACTGGTATACCGATGGGTCTAGTTACATACACCAGGGGATGAGAGTTGGTTCGTTCTACTCATGAAGCCACTCATATGGGGAAAACGGCTTTAGAATCTGCTCTTATGAGGGATTACTATATAGATGGGTTAGCGGGGATGGCAGTAAAAGTAGCATCTTCCTGTGAAACGTGTGCGAAAGTCAATCCTAGGCAAGGTCCTTCCCTTCCACCAGGAGCTATACCTATTGCCTATTACCCTATGGACACAGTCATGATTGATTTTACTGATATGCCACGAAGTGGATTTTATAGGGCTATGTTAGTTATTGTGGATTTATACACGGGTTGGCCAGAGGCTTTCCCTACTAGAACGAAAAAGGCGCAGGAAGTAGCAAAGGTTTTGCTTAAAGAGATCATTCCTCGATTTGGTAGCCCCTCCTTTGTTTCGTCCGACAATGGCCCAGAATTTGTCCATCACATTAATCGAGCCATTGCACAAGCTACAGGGGTAAATTGGCGATTCCATTCTTCTTTCCACCCGCAATGAGGTAATTATGACATCTCCACTTGCTGTTAAGATTGCGGAATCCAAAACCTGGATACATTGGACCCGTGTAAAGAGGGCCGCTGACAAACAATGGACCACACATCCCAGCGACCAACCGTTGAAGTTGAAATTGATTCGTCGATAAAGTCCAATTATATCCTTTGTTGTATTGCTATAGGTATTGTGATTCTCGCTTTCATTGTGTGCATTATTTGTATTGTGAAGTACGCCAACCCGACTGTCCAACAATCAATTGATGGAACTGTGAGAGCGATTGACTGATGGCCATTTGCTGGCGTCCCATTCGCTAATGGACAGTTGCAAACAGACAATTTAAGGGAAATCCAAGCCGACCCTGCACCCGAAGCCGATCCCGCACCTGGAGGGGAGGACAGAGAAAACGGCACAGGTTCCCTCCGGCGAATTCTCCAAAGGTCGGCGGTGGAGAACCCTTGCTAAGTCACTCCGGAAGCTGACTTTCTACGCACGGGTGAAGAATATTGGACCTGCATATTAGGCTTTGATTTTTAGCTCTTAGCATTGTTATTACTAACCATATGTGTTGGTTCTGTACTTGTAGATGTGGATGTTGCTGTTGTGCCCACTGTATTGATTGTGTTCAGCACAGTTATTGTAACATTAAGTGTGATATAGTTCTTATAGAAGACGCATTGGCACCCTATCTAATCACTGGAACTGGCAATCCATCCTACACGCTTAAATTAACCCCTACAGTTCTGCTTGCATTACAGGACCGGAGAAATCAGGACGTGTGCGATCAGGATGCACGGAGGTATACAGCTCGTTTGGTCTATTGCTATGTTAGGGATATGCTTATACAGTGTTGGGAGCGAATGTAACTTTGTTTATGTGGGCAACTTAGGATTATGGAGTAACCCAGAGGATAGACCTCATATTGTACGATCCTATGATGTCGGATCCAGGGAAGGGGAGGAGACAACCCCCATTGTGTTTTCTCCGAATTGTTGGAATGGAGTTCTACCTCACCCTTGCAGACTCCCTGACCTGTTTGATAAGATTGCTAAAATCACCTGTCAGTCTCGAGGTTTTTCCAACCCAGATGTATGCTCATATGTGGGATATGTAATGCGTAAGGGGATGTGTACAAAAGCCCGACAAAAGGGGGGAGAACCACCTTTAGTTTTGGATTGTGGAGCTCCCCATTATTGGGGTTGGACTCGTATAACTTCCCCTTCACAATTAAAATCTGGATGGCAAGGGGCCTGTATGGTACAAATGCGTCCCATTGAGTTTGGAGTAACTATATGAGGAAAACCTAAGAGACGCAGAAATAAGAGAGAAGTGGACCTTTATCAAAATAGACTACCCCTAAGCACCATTTGTATCAAGGGAAGAGGATTTCAAAAAGGGGAATTCCAATATTGGAGAACAACACACAAGGGATGCGATTTCACAATAGAAGTAATGCCAAGACAAACTAAGAAAGGGTTAGCCTGGTCATGTGAAAACCAAAATGATGAATGGAGAAAAGGAATTTACGAATTATGTAAAAATGCAACTAAGAGAGATTTATATAATGGGGACCCGAGGTGTCTTTGGATCCATAGAACCTTATGGTCTAGCTGCTGTAGAACAGCAGGAGGAAGCCCGGAAAATATACTATTTCTTTGCAATAATAGTAAAAGCCAACACGTACCATTAGGATGGAGTGGGTTATGTCAAGTATTGTGGGAGAACCGTCCAATGAACCTGAGTATGTGACTCTTCTGGAAATGTCAGATGAGTCACAAAGGGGGGACTAAGGTGGGCTAAAAGGCCCAATTATGAGCCGTGGCCTATAGATCATGTTTAATATCAAGTACTCTGATTAAAGCTGAGGTTTTGCACCATTAAGCAGAAAACAATTGCTGACAGTTGCTGAAGGAGCAATAAATATTTTTACACATCTGGGAACAAGTCGACCCAGACGGGGAGTTTCCTGTTATCTTGCAAGATGTGTCCTGTTTATGTCACGCATGATCTATAAGGTGCTGACCATGTATATTTTAGGAATAGTAACAGTTGGCCATCTGGCATGGACAGTTTTGGTTCCTCTCATTACCTTATATGCTTAAACTCTGCCTCTATAGATGATGACGTAATTTGCACTATAAAGGTATGGCTTTAAGAACCCTTCGGGGTTCAAACTCTTGATGCTTGTATTGGCATGTTTGAACCTGCGCATACAATAAACTTTTCCTATATTGCATCGCTTGGCTTCGTTGTCTCTTAATTCTACAACAGTAAAGCACTCTAAAGTGGTATACAAGTAGTCCTCAACTTACAACAGTTCATAGAGTGACTGTTCAAAGTTACGACAACAGTGAAAAATGCAACTTAAGACCTTTTTTTTTTACACAGACGGCGACTGTTGCCATCTCTCCAATGATCATGCAATCAAAATTCAGACGCTTGGCAACTGGTTCATACTTACGACCGTTGCTGTGTCCCGGGGTCACATGATCCCTCTTTTGTGACCTTCTGTCAAGCAAAGTCAACTGGGAATCCAGATTCATCTCACAATCATGACTTATAACGACTGCAGTGGCTCACTTAACAATGTGAGAAGGAAGGTGGTAAAATGGGGCAAAACTCACTTAACATGTCTCACTCAACGACATACATTTTGGGCTCAATCGTGATCGTAAGTCGAGGACTACCCGTATAAGTCTAAGTGCTATTGCTATGAAAAAAAAACCCAAAACCCAGAAATCTTCCCGGCCAGCCGACTTCATTATAAACATTTTTGAAAGGTTTGTAATTTGGAAGAATTGCCTGATTGAAAATTTTCATCCAATACATACGGATATGTATGTCTGTATTTGCATTTGGCATTTTGCCTGGAAAAAAAAAACACCAAATCTCTCATACACATAGAAAAATCAATATTACATTAGAACCCCAAAGTTCCCTGTAAGAAATTAAAATCAGCAGTAAACGTATCTAAGGTAAGTATCAAATGGCTCTTCTCGATCTTTTAATAAGTGCTTGGGAAACTTTAATTCAATTAATTTAAATCCTCCTTTCTTTAATTACATCCTGCTAAAAATAGTCAGGATGAAATCTCTGCCTGATGTTTTATTGGCAATGCATTTAAAATCTGGGAGCTTTGATGATTCTTTCTGTCTGTCTCTCTTCTGTCTCTCTGTGCGTGTGTGTGTGTCTGTCTGTCTGTCTGTCTGTCTGTCTGTCTGTCTCTGTGTGTATGTGTCTCTCTCTCTGTGTCACTGTCTGTCTCTCTCTGTCTGTCTCTCTGTGTGTGTGTCTCTCTCTCTGTGTGTGTCTGTCTCTCTCTGTCTCTCTTTCTGTCTTTCTCTTTCTCTCTCTCTGTCTATCTGTCTCTGTCTCTCTCTCTGTCTGTCTGTCTGTCTCTGTCTGTCTGCCTCTGTCCCTCTATGTGTGTGTGTATGTGTGTGTGTGTGTTTGTCTGTGTGTCTGTGTGTGTCTCTCTCTGTGTCTGTGTATATGTGTGTCTCTCTGTGTGTCTCTGTCTGTCTCTCTATCTGTCTCTCTGTCTCTATCTCTCTCTGTCTCTCTTTCTGTCTGTCTCTTTCTCTTTCTCTCTCGCTCTGTCTGTCAATCTGTCTCTGTCTCTCATCTGAAGTTTTTTTTTAAAAAAAATATTTATTTTATTTATTTCATCAAACATGTATTAGATAACATATATAAATATAATGATTTTGGATACATGAAATGGATACAAATAAAAAGAAACATTAGGACAGGGATGTAGGCACACAGGTGGGCTTATGCACGCCCCTTACAGACCTCTTAGGAATGGGGTGAGGTCAACAGTAGACAGTCTAATGTTAACGTTTTGGGGATTTGGAGAAGAAACCACAGAGTCAGGTAGAGCATTCCAGGCACTGACCTCTCTGTTGCTGAAGGTGTATTTTCTGCAGTCGAATTTGGAGCAGCTTACCTTAAGAGACTGAAATGTTTTTTTTTTTTTTAAAAAAAATCCATAAATCAAAATGCCCCTTTTGTCCAAACTCAGAACATTCTCTGCCAACTCTAATTCAAAACTCAGAAATCAAAGACTTATTTAACTTGGAGAATGAAAAGCAGAGGTGGGTTCCTACCAGTTTGCACCAGTTCGGTAGAACCGGTTCGTCAAATCTACCGAATCAGTTAGAAGAGGTTCCACCAGAAAGCAGGCCACATCTACAGAAGAGGTTCCAAAAATTTTTGAAACCCACCACTCACTCACACACACACACACACACACACACACACACACACACACAGAGAGAGAGAGAGAGAGAGAGAGAGAGAGAGAGAGAGAGACACACACACAGAGAGAAACAGAAAAAAAAAAAAAAAAAAAAAAAAAAAAAAAAAAAGAAAAAGTGAGAGATGAAAGAAAAAAAGGAAAAAGGGACAGAGAGACAAAAGGAAGGGGAAAAAAAGAGAGAGAGAGAGAGGGAGGGAGAGAGAGAAAGAAAACACATGGCTGGCAAGCCACACCCACTAGGTCACATGGCCAGCAAGCCACTCCCACAAAGGAGGCCACACCCACATAGTAGGTTCCAAAAAATTTTGAAGCCCACCACTGCTTACTGAGTTGTATGTTAAGTTGTATGAACGGTACCCGGTGTTCCAGGCAGGCTCCGGTACACCATACGAGGGCGTACTGCCTGCAATCCCCCACTGCTCCCACCTTAACAATTCTGTTTCTCCTCCTGCTCTTAAATTGAAAGTTAATATAACATTTTGTTTCCCTGATCATGCCTACTGTTCTGAGATGTATCCTTCAATGCTAAACCCTGCAGTTTTTAGTTTGGGGAAAAAATGCTCCTGTTTTCTCCATTGAATAGAATTTTCCAGGCAAGACGAAGCAGAGAGCTAACATTTTCCTTATTCAAACTGCTTTTCAATCCTTATCTCTCAGTGAACGGATAGAGAGAAGGAGCAATAGTATTTTTTTTTTAAAAAATGTAGACTTAGGAAGAAAATAGAAGCGGGGGCCACCTACCACTTTTCAAGCTCTTTTTTTGTAGCAGCGATGTGATTACATTGATTTTATAAGCAGCAGTTTTTCCTCTTAGCTGAGTTAAGCTATCACTATCCAGTCTATTTTCCCTCAAAAGAGAGGCAAGATTTGGATTATTAATTCTCTCGCAGACTGCCCAGAGTGAAGTTAAAGAACTCCAGTAAACCTAGATTCAGACAGCATTTGAACTGGATGTCAGTCTGGCATCTTTTCTTATGGGAAAGAAGGGGAAAAATATCAGCAAGCTTAAAGCTCAGCCCCTATGTGAAACCAGCCATGCTACCGTATTTTTCGGAGTATAAAATACACTAGAGTATAAGATGCACCATTATTTTGAAGAGGTAAATTTGAAAAAAAATATGTTTTTGCCTCCCAAACCCTCTGCACGCCTCGTTTTTTGCAAAAACAAAAAGGGGTGGGTGGGGTATGCAGAGTTTTGGGAGGCTTGTAGAGTGCTCCTGTGGGCTGGGGGGGGGACAAAATTAGTAAAATGGTTCTCCCCAGCCCCAGGAGCACTTTGCAAGCCTCCCAAACCCTCTGCACATCCATTTTTGCAAAGGGGGAGGGTGTTCAGTAGGCCAAAAATGCTGTATTCAGTGTATAAGATGCACTCAGATTTTCACCCTCTTTTTGGGGGGAGGGGAAAAGGTGTGTCTTATACTCTGAAAAACATGGTAGTTTGTAAAGCAGCGTTGGGCTAAACTGACCACATTTAGAATGCACAAATCAAGATAGCCAGAGGTTAGCATATGTCGGTTCCCTTATCTGGTGTCAGTTCTATTTCTACATCTCAGATAAGACAGTTCTACATGCACAGAGAAGGCAAGGCTTAGTGTCATGACCCTGTCGGAGCCTGAATCCACAGAGGAGGATGAGTCAGAGCTGTGGCCAACGGAGGTCAAGGGGGCAGCTTCAAGGGCTTCAGAGGAAAGTGGGGAGGAGCAGGATGAGGCAGCCTCGGGTCCCTCAGGTTTGGGATAGTTTGCCAGCAACGGAGGCATGACGACCAAGAGAGGGCAGGCAATGGAGATGAGGAGCAATGGAGCTCAGGTGACAAACAAGAAACACCCCCTCCTGATCCACAGAGAGTGAAGAGGAGCCAGGAACAGCACAAGCTAACCTGAGAAATCAGGAGGACAATGCCCCACTCCTCTTCACAAGGCACACCTGGGGACTGAGACTTAAGTGGGGGGGGGCTCTTGACGGGAACAAACACTGAGATTTGTGGAGTTTTGTGTGCCATTGCCAATGTCTGGAGTTTGCTGGACTTCTTGCCTAGTTCCTTTGCTTCATGGACTTCTTGCCTAGTTTGCTTCGTGGCACTCCTTGCCTTGTTCCCATGCTTGGCTGGATTTCTTTCCTGGAAGCCATTGTGAGGAAGCCGGGAGGAGAAAACGGCCAAACTCTGACCATATCACCTGGGTATATGAGCCCCCCAGGCTCCAACTAGCTTTTGAATATCAATATAGACTTAATATGGATTTTTATTAAGTTGCAACAAACCTTCCTGGAACAGTGTGGCAAGACGCTGTAAAGGAGGGGCACAGGAAGCCAGGCGTGGGTGTAAGATAGAACAGAGGTGAAACTGACGATAGCTTAGGACATTATAGGAACTTCTCTTTTTGTATTTTTCCTATGTACTTCTCTGTTTGTAACATTCCACAATGAACTCCTCCTTTTCGAAATGTCATGTTTGTCTCGTGTATGGAAATGCCGTGAGAAAGCTCAGTTTGTAGCACGGTATAAAACTAACGTCCTGGGTGGAGCCCAGGGAGTTCAGATTTTGGTATGTGAACACGCTGAACTCGATGCATCAATAAACCTGTTTCTCTTGCATCTTTGTGGTCTCACGTCCCGTTTTATTGAGTATTGTGGCGAAAGCCTCAACCTGCTGCAACAATTGTGCTAACAGCATTTTGCTGGACTACTCGTAGCCAGAGGCTTCTGGAGGTGTGTCTGTGTGTGTGTGTGTGTGTGTGTGTAAGAGAGAGAGGGGGGGAACGAGGGAGGGAACGAGGGAGAGGGAGAGGGAGAGGGAGAGGGAGAGGGAGAGGGAGAGGGAGAGAGAGAGAGAGAGAGAGAGAGACGAGGAGAGAGAGAGAGAATTTTGCTCTGGGACTTGCCATAAATGTGGGAGCGTTTGGTAGAAAGTTGGAGCAATAAAGGGATGTCTGAACTATCAGCTGACTGTGTTGCCTCCCATGCCTTGCCCGGGGTCATCACACTTAGAAACAGCTAACTATATATGCCTTCTGGTCATTTTCTCTAGCAATCAACGGCAACAACAAAAACAAGACAACTGGAACAACTTTGATTTCCCACTTTGGGTACAAAAATCAGGTTTAACTCAGTCATCTTATTTTGCTAGTAGGTTGTTTTAAGCTTGTCTTTTAGCATGATGTGTGCACCTTGAAGTTTGTTTTAAGTTTATAAGAACTGTGGTGGCACGTGGTTAGAATGCAGTATTGCAGGCTAATTCTGCCCACTGCCAGTTCGATCCTGACCAACCCAACTTTGATTCATCCTTCCATCCTTCCAGAAAAATGAGAACCTTGATTGTTAGGGGCAATATGCTGACTCCGTATACCGCTTAGAGAGTGTTGTGAAGCACTATGAAGTGACTAAGCAACTTTATAGCATAAGTGCTATTGCTAAGTGCTATTGTGCTATTACTATTTCACAAAGCATGTCTAAAAGAAAACATGATTTAGTGTTACATATGAACCCAGACAACGTTTTAGCACATAGTAGTTAAACTCACAAAACTCTCTCAAAGAGACTGGTTTGCAGAACTAGTAACTGGCTTTACAGGGACACGGTGGCTCAGTGGCTAAGACATTGAGCTTGTTGATCAGAATAGTTGGCAGTTCAGTGATTTGAATCCCTAGCGCTCCATAACGGAGAGAACTTCCATTACTTGTCCAAGCTTCTGCCAATCTACCAGTTAGAAAGCATGTAAAAATGCAAGAAGAAAAATAGGAACTACATATGGTGGGAAGATAACAGCATTCCATGCACCTTTGGCATTGAGTCATGTCAGCCACATGACCACGGAAACTCTCTGGACAGCACTGGCTTTTCGGCTTTGAAACGGAGATTGTATTGTATTTTGTATTGTATTTAGTTTATTTGTATGCCGCCCTTCTCCAGGAGGGACTCAGGGCGGGTGAACAACTCAGAGGGGAAAGGGACATAAACACAGTACACATAATTAAAATACACGAAAATCACATAGCCATACAAGTCGAGAGGGGAGGGGAACTCATCAACCCCAGGCCTGCCAGCACAGCCAGGTTTTGACGGCTTTCCGGAAGGCCTGGAGAGAGATGAGGGTCTGGATCTCCGCGGTGATTTCATTCCAAAGGGCCGGAGCTGCCACAGAGAAGGCCCTCCCCCGGGTAGTAGCCAGATGGCATTGGCTGGTGGACGGAACCCGGAGGAGGCCGACCCTGTGAGATCTAATGGGTATTTGGGAGGTAATTGGCAGCAGGCGGTCTCTCAAGTACCCAGAGATGAGCCCTGCCCCCTAGAGTCGGGAATGACTAGAACATATGTGCAAGGGGAACCTTTACCTTTACCTTAATTGGGTTTGTACACATTATAATCCTCCTTTTAATCTTGATTATTACACTGTATGTGTGTCTTAGCATATGATCTAATGTCCTGAGCAAGGACAGTCCTTATAGTAAGTTTACGGCTTAATATATTCTGTAAACCTAGAGAAGGAGTTAATTCAGCAACCTTGTTAAATTTGAGACCAGAAGCTCTGCTAGAAACCACTTTAATGTATTTATCATCTTGCTCTTCATTCATTCATGTATTCATTAGTTCATCCATTTATATTACAATCCTCTTTCCTAGAACAGGATTCATGCAATTTAAATTCCCCCTTTTAATGTGTGTAGCAATTTTAAAGCTCATTTCATGTCATCCCTTTAGTTGCCTTTGAATTCTTGAATTAGCGAGCAGATAACGGAATTTGGTAATCCGGAATTTGGGTGAGCAGATGGCGAACCTTCATTGTACCAGGTTCATCGGAGACCTTGCACCTCCTAATACTGTTCTCAGTATAAATTATACACAGTGAAACCACAGGGTATCTTACAGCATACCAACCATATGTCACAATGAAGAATAAACATCTCCTCGTGGTAGGGGGAAGATATTCCCAAGTTTCAAATTGACATCTGATACCTTTTCTTTCCAAGATAAAGGTAAAGGTTCCCCTCGCACATATGTGCTAGTGGTTCCTGATTCTAGAGAGATACTCATCTCTGTTTCAAACAGAGTTGGGTTCCTACCAGTTCGCACCTATTCAGTAGAACCGGTTTGTCAAATCTACCCAACCAGTTAGAAGAGGTTCCACCAGTGGACCCGAGGAACCAGGCCACACCTACAGAAGAGGTTCCAAAATTTTTTGAAACCACCACTGGTGGGTGTGTAATGTCCCGCAGTTATCTATGCATTAATAATGATCTAGTAATATTTCCTTATACATTTTAGGGACCTTTCCTACATAATTGGTGTTTTCTTTCATACTTTTGGATTTCTAATTTCTGTTTTCGTTAGTTGGCAATTGCTAAAACCAATCCACGTGAAAAGTATTCAAAGCCTTCTTGATTTTAATTGTCAATTTATTTATTCCTGCACATTGTAATATTATTCATTTACATATCTCTGTTTTTTCCACTTGTTGTGCAAACACAATTCCAGCAGCTGCTAACATGTGTAAATTAAATATATATTATACTCCCTTTCAAATAGCCAACAAAATATTTCTAGTTTTAATTCCATATGTTGCTTTTGATTGCTTCTAACCACTAACTTCTGAATAGCTACTTGGAACGACCTAAGTACTATTTTCGTAATTTCATATCCGGCTCACATGGGCGGCAAGCCACTCCCATCTGGCCACATGGGTGTCAAGCCACTCCACAAAGGACGCCACACCCACAGAGTAGGTTCCAACAATTTTTGAAACCCACCACTGGTTTCAAAGCCAAAGAGCCAATCTGTCTGAAGATGTCTCTGTGGTTATGTGACTGGCATGACTAAACGCCAAAGGTGCACGGAACACTGTTACCTTCCCACCAAAAGTGGTCCCTATTTTTCTACTTGCATTTGTACGTTGCTTTCGAACTGCTAGGTTGGCAGAAGCTGGGGCAAGTAACATTATGCGGCGCAAGGGATTCGAACCCCCAAACTGCAGACTTTCCGATTGACAAGCCAGTGTCTCAGCCACTGAGCCACCATGTCCATGTATTTCCAAGGTGGACACCCTATTAATAGGGAGGATTGCCTGGTTTGAAATGTGAGAAGTTTCTGTTTTATTACAAGTTGGGCACGTTTTGTAAAAACTGAAATCTGAAAATATTGCACAATACAGAACAAAAGGAAACAGACAATGGACGGATATATGGAATTCCCAGTTGGTATGTGACCGGAGGGAGGAGATCAAAGAGGAAGCCATCTCTGAAAGGCATAACATACAACTCAGTAAAGCAGTGGTGGGTTTCAAAATTTTTTGGAACCTACTCTGTGGGTGTGGCCTCCTTTGTGGGAGTGGCTTGCTGGCCATGTGACCTGGTGGGAGTGGCTTGCCGGCCATGTGTTTTCTTTCTCTCTCCCCCTCCCTCTCTCTCTCTCTCTCTCTCTCTTTTTTCCCCTTCCTTTTGTCTCTCTGTTCCTTTTTTCTTTTTTTTTCATCTCTCTCTCACTCTTTTTCTTTCATTTTTCTTTTTTTCTTTATTCCTTCCTTCCTTTCTCTCTCTCTCTCTCTCTCTCTCTCTCTCTCTCTCTCTCTGTCAGTCTGTTGTGGGGGGGGCAGTAGTGGGTTTTGCCCTGCTAGGATATTTTACCATATTAAAGACAACTAACTTCCAATTCATGTTATTTTTGTATTTGATGAGAACTTCATGACCAAACCTCTTAAAGTAAAGAAGAAATGAAGCTGAAATGGAAAACATTATCCAATCATTATGCAAGATATTTATTTATTTGTTTGCTTGGCTTGCTTGTTTGTTGAATTTCTATGCCTGCCTATTCGCACTTGGCGATGCAAGGTGGCTACAGAATATAAAACCTCACTTAAAACAATAAACAAATACAAAAGAACTCAAATTAATATAATATGATATAATAAAATCCCTGCTCCAGTGACAGCACATTACATGAGGCATTTAATGGGCTCCCTCCTGCTCTGGGTTCTCCAAGGCCTGCTGGCAGAATTAGGTCTTCAGCGCCTTCTGGAAGTGTGTCAGAGTGGGGGCCTCTTGGCTTCTAGATGCTCGCTAAGAAAGGATTTTTTGAAATGACCATCAGATCATTAGTATTTCCTATACAGTAATTAACACGCTCTGATGCTAAGGAGTTCTACTCCCCCTCCCCGCCTGAAATGGACTCTGTTCCAACTGCCAGTTGCCTTATATAACACACTATGATGCTAAAGAGTTAATCTACTCCCCCTCCCCACTTGAAAAGAACTCTGTTCCAACGCCAGTTTGCCTCACATTCCATACTCAGTTCAAACTGGCAGAGGTTCCACTTCTTTACTCAGCAGCGGTCTGGGGCTCCTTACAGTACTAAATGTTGGTACCTAACCAAAATGTCTATGCCTTCCATCTATGCTTCCGGATTCAAGGTTCAAGATTCAAGATTTTCCCTTATGTGTTGTTCAACTCACCGGACCACTACTGAGCCAACAGATTTAACGGAGGTGAACAAGATTTCTCCTGCATTGCCCGAACAAATAGTTTCATCGTGAAGCACGGCTATCGAGTAGTATAAAATATCTCTATACAAAATACTGGAAGGCTTAGTAGTTATCGGAAAGGACAGCTTGTATATAACTACACACATCTTCTCTTATGAGAGTATTTTAACAGAGCCAATCCTGCTTTGCCATGTTTTCAGGTGTGGGAGCTAAATAGTTGCACTTCAGTGGCTTATCTCTTAGGACATTCCCTGTTGAAGAGTACTCTTAGCCCATAGAAACACATTGGATTATATTGGGCTATACATTATCTGGCAGCCAATTGGTTTATCGTTTTTTTGGGGGGGAAGATAACACTGTCTTGTGCCCTTTGATTCTGGTGGAAAAAGTAAGGTATAAATCTAACAATTGCAATTAAACCATGACAGATCTATGGGAAGCTAATAAACCCCAGAATATTCCACCAATACGATCTCCTCACCCTTAGAATAGTGTAGGGAGTTAGTCATGGTAATAAAACCTTGTGCTTTACATGGACAGAACATTTGATCATCTTTGAGCAAGTTCTCTTCAAAGCTTCAGAGTACTCTCTTGGGTATTCCAAGCTATTTCGCAACCAAAGGAAAAGACCTTTGTACTTAAACCAAACAAAGAAGCATTTCCATCTGAATGCGTTAGCAACAGGATTGAGCTGTTCTTTGATTTTGATGCAGTTGAAAACCTCCATGTTTTACATAAAAAAAAATTCACATATTTTTTCCATGTAAATATGAAATCGGGATCGCAGAATTTTCCACCTGAAAATCCATCAGAGTGAAGAAGAAAATAAGCAAGAGCAACAACGGAAGGGAGGAAGAGGGAGGAGGGAAAAGAAGAAAGGGTAAAGGAAAGGAAGTAAAGGAGGGGCAGTACGTAGTAGGAGAGAGGGTAAGAAGGAGAAGAAGAGAGGAGGAGATGGGGGAGAGGGAGGGGAAGAAGATAAGAGGAAGGATAGGAAGAAGGAAGAAGGCAGAGAGAGAGGCTGGGAAGAAAGAAGAACAAGATGAATATATGGGGTGGCAAGAAAGCAACCCCTATTATGTTTTTTAGATTTTAAATAGATGGTGATAAATGCTAGAAGACAAACATATGAATATTATAGTACTTATGAGAATGTATATTTATGAATCAGTGGTGGGTTTCAAAAGTTTTGGAACCTCTTCTGTAGGTGTGGCCTGCTTTCCGGGTCCACTGGTGGAACCTCTTCTAACCGGTCGGTGGATTTAACAAACCGGTTCTACGAATAGGTGAGAACTGGTAGGAACCCACCTCTATTGTGAATGTATATGGAAATAAAAAAATAAAACTTTTTACAACAACAACAACAACAACAACAAACAAAAAGAAAACTTCAGTGTCTAATTATTTAACATTATGAGCAGATTTTGATAGTGGCTTGCCAGTCTCTGATATTTTTATGCAATGGTCTGATGCAGTGTGGGATTCAAAATTATTTACTGGCGGATCTGTAGGCATGGCTTGGTGGGCATGGCGGGGAAGGATATTGCAAAATCCCCATTCCCTCCCCACTCCAGGGGAAGGATACTGCAAAATCTCCATTCCCTCCCCACTCAGGGGAAGGATACTGCAAAATCCCATTCCCACCCCACTCCAGGGGAAGGATGTAGTTGTTGTTGTGTTGAGTTTATTATAGGCCGCCCTTTTCCCTGAGGGGACTCAGGGCGGCTAACAACTTGTATGGGAGGGGAAAACATACAATAACATATAAACACAATGTATAATTAAAATCGAGCAACATTCATTCAACATTCGGGTGGGGGGCGGATTATACTCTTTACCCCCAGGCCTGGCGGGATAGCCAGAATATGAGGGCTGTGCGGAAGGTCTGAAGGGTGGTGAGGGTACAAATCTCCATGGGGAGATCGTTCCAGAGGGTCGGAGCTGCTACTGAAAAGGCTCTCCTCCGCGTAGTTGCCAGCCGGCACTGGCTGGAAGATGGCACTCGGAGGAGGCCTAATCTGTGAGATCTTATGGGTCGAGAGGAGGTGATTGGCAGGAGGCGGTCTCCCAAGTACGCAGATCCACTACCATGAAGGGCTTTGTAGGTAGTAAGAAGCACCTTGAAGCGAATACTGCAAAATCCCCATTCCCATCCCACTCCAGGGGAAGGATACTGCAAAATCTCCTTTCCCACCCCACTCCAGGGAAGGATACTGCAAAATCTTCATTCCTTCCCCACTTCCCCATCAGCTGGGACTTGGAAGGCAGAGAATAGATGGGGGTGGATCAATCAGAGGTAGTATTTACTGATTCTCTGAACTACTCAAAATTTCCACTAACTGGTTTTCCAGACACTGGTCAGAACCTACATCTGGGCTGAGGTCCCTCTTATAAATCAGATAAATCCTAATATAAGACATAAAGCAATAGAAACTGGTTTTTTATTACACATGATGAGAAGATTGTATTTGTGCATTATAAAGAGTCATATCTGAATTTAGAAGCCATTATACATAAATGTGTAGGTTTGTTATACCTCTCCTTTTAAAAGAAATGCTGATTTGTTCTGTTCTGTGTAACTACTGTTCAGCAATATCCCCTCAGCTTCAAGACACCAATTACTTCCTGTGTTGGATCTAAATTGTTTGCATTTCTCATTTTAAATAGGACTCTAGTTGCACCAGACATTTAATTCTTTTGAATTCCATACTGGCTAATTGTAGCAAAAGGACATTGTTATTGCTTACTCAAAGTTATGCAGAAGATACATAATAGGCTACTGTTATTCATCTGTGAACTGAATCCATTTTACCAGCCTAGATGTGCATCAAAACTTGGAAAATTAAACCAGTTGATTAAAACTCTTCTTCTTTGTATTGGGGGGGGGGAGGAATTCCATGTATTGATGAGCAAGACATATCCATGAAAAGCCATCCCTGAAAATCAGATGTAGAATCATTCTTCTAGTGTATTGAAATCATTCTCTGGACTATTTAAGAATATAACAGAGTTGGAAGTGACCTTGGAGATATTCTAGTCCAACCCCTTGCTGAGGTAGAAAACCCTACACCACTTCAGACAAATGGTTATCCAATCTCTTCTTTAAAATTTCAGTGTTGGAACATTCACAACATCTGGGGGCAGAGGTGGGTTCCTATCAGTTCGCATCAGTTCGGTAGAATCAGTTCGTCAAATCTACTGAACCGGTTAAAAGAGGGTCCACCAGTAGACCTGGAAAGCAGGCCACACCTACAGAAGAGGTTCCAAAAACTTTTGAAACCCACCCCTGACACACACATACACACACACACAACACGCACACACACTCACACAGAGAGAGAAAGAGAAAGAGAAAGAAAGGAAGAAAGAAAGAAGAAAGAAAAAAGAAAAAAGGAAGAAAAAGTGTGAGAGAGAGATGAAAGAAAAAAGGAAAAGGGGACAGAGAGACAAAAGGAAGGAAAGAGAGAGAGAGAGAGAGAGAGAGAGAGAGAGAGAAAGAAAGGAAGGAAGGAAGGAAGGAAAATAAGACCCTGTCTTATTTTCAGGAAAAGAGCTCAGGTGGCGCAGTGGTTAGGGTGCAGTACTGCAGGCCACTTCAGCTGACTGTTATCTCCAGTTCAGCAGTTCTAATCTCACCGGCTCAAGTTTGACTCAGCCTTCCATCCTTCCAAGGTGGGTGAAATGAGGACCCAGACTGTGGGGGCGATATGCTGACTCTGTAAACCGCTTAGAGAGGGCTGAAAGCCCTATGAAGCGGTATATAAGTCTAACTGCTATTGCTATTACTATTGCTATTGCTAAAATGTGGTGGGTAAGATAATAAGTGCTAGGCTTCAAGCCAATAAGCCAATTTACCAATCCAGCGGAAATACATGCTAATTGGTCCAGAGAAAAAACAAGAAAGCATATTCACAAATGAACGGATAATGCTGTCCCTGCCTCCAGGCAAGGCTGACATCAGGGCTAATTATGAAAAGCTAAATTCAGAGACTGAAATCTCTTACAGATTACAACTAGGCATAGTCACATACTGTGTATTAGGAGCTGTGACCCGGTGCTCTGGGCTGGCGTGGACCCAAGCCAAATCTGTTTTCTAATAAACATAAAAGTGTATGTTGCCTTCCTTTCCCAAAGCCATTTCTTTCCAACAGCTCTTTGGAATTAGAAGTTCTAATGTGGAGATATTTCTGTCTTGGAAAACCAACTGGGGACCACAGATATATAACCAGTCAGCTTAGAAGATTCAATATGCCATCTGTCTTTGATAACAGTAATAGCTATAGATAATTAATTAGCTAAAGGCTCAACTATCTTTAAACCAATGAATTTTTTATGGCAAGATATGAGGACAGTCTATAAGTTTACTAGCTGGATACCCGTGGTCAGCTGCAAAACTATGTGATTGAGCTTAATAAATCGACACTTACAGCTTGAAAATTAATGAGTAGTTATGATTGGCCTCTCCTTTCCCCTTCTCTTCCTCAGACTTGCCCCACAGAAGCCTCTCCTCTCCTATTGTCCTTCTCTCCTTCACGCTGGCCCCGTTGATCCCCCACCCCTTCTCTCCCTCAAGCTTGCCCCACAGAAGCCTCTTCTATCTTATCCACATGTCTCCCTCAAACTGACCCCATTGTCTAAACTCCCGGGCCGTATGAGTCACGTGCTGGCCACACCCACACCCACACCCAAGCGGCAGTTGGAACAGAATTCTTTTCAGGTGGGGAGAGGGAGTAGAATATCTAACTCCTTAGCATCAGAGCATGTTAATGTGTACTGTATAAGAAATACTAATGATCTGATGGTCATTTCAAAAAATCCTTTCTTAGTAAGAACCTAGATGCCAGTGACGGGTTCCAGATTCCATTCCAACTAGTACGGTTGGAACGGCCCTGAAGACACCCACATGCATGTGTCCAGCGCACATGCACATGTGTGCGGTGCGGGCATGTATTGTAGCATCAAATGATGCATCCGCAAGCCTCCGTAATGCTCCAGCTGCTCAGCGGACTGTTGTGCAAGTGATGTATGAGCCATGCGCACATGTTGAAGCGCCAAAAGCTTAAAGCACAGGTAATGAGTGAGGGTGGGCCCTCCAGAGCACCGTACCGGATTGGTACCTGGTGCTCCAGGCAGGATCCAGTACGCCCGTACTGGGGCATGTCTCCTGCAACCCACAACTGCTAGAAGCCAAGTGGAATATTTGTGCCATAATTTCAAGTTGGTAGGCTTTAAAGTTCTGGAGATTTTGTGATGAGTAAGTGGATTTGGCTTTTATATATATAGATTGGATCTTGCAACCGTCTATAAAGTTCACCAAGCTCTGAAAAACAATATGCTTAAAAAAGAAGAAAAAAAAATGATTTTGTATGTTTTTCTAGTTTAAAGATCCTTTAAACCTGATTGAAAATTCAACTTGAAAATGCAGAAGGCATTTTCCAAATCAATTCCAGAGGAAATTTTACTAACCTTGCTACCGTCCCCTATTAGTAGTATCCAACTCTTCAAACTTGCAATTATTTTACAACTCTCACAGGAAAATTGAATACTAATTAATTCATTAGGGTGATGGAAGAAGCATTAAGTTACCTTTGTTAACATCAACATCAAAGGTCTTACTTGGTGTCCTTCGAGATCAGTTTTGGCCTTTAAAATAATCGTCCTGAAATCTAATGAAACTGATAGGATATTTTTTGTTAAAAAATAGGGGGAGGAGGAGGAGGAGGAGGAGGAGGAGGAGGAGGGAGGAGGAGGAGGAGGAGGAGGAGGAGGAGGAGGAGGAAAGAGGAAGAGGAAGAGGAAGAGGAGGTGGTGCTGGTGGTGGTGCTGGTTGGTGGTGGTAGGAGGAGGAGGAAAAGAAGAGGAGGAGGAGGAGGAGGAGGAGGAGGAGGAGGAGGAGGAGGCGGAGGAGGAGGAGATGAAGGAGGAGGAGGAGAAGAAGAAGTAGGAAGAAGAAAAGGAGAAGGAGAAGAGAGGAAGAGGAAGAGGGAGGAGGAGGAAGAGGAAGAGGAACGTAGTAGTAGTAGGATAGTAGTAGTAGTAGAAGTAGTAGTAGTAGTAGAAGAAGAAGAAGAAGGCAAGTGCAGTCTGTAGTAGTAGTAGGTAGTAGAAGAAGAAGAAGAAGAAGAAGGAAGAAGAAGAAGAAGAAGAAGAAGAAGAAGAAGAAGAAGAAGAAGAAGAAGAGGTAGTAGTAGTAGTAGTAGTGCAGTAGTAGTAGTAGTAGTGATTGAGCTTCTAATCCTGCCATTCTCCTGGACAGTTACCATTTTTAAGTGTTACTGTTTGGCTTTTTACATAGTTTTTTTTCCTTTAGCTTTTGTTTGTTTTAACTAATTTCATAATACCAAAAAAAAAGAATTATTTCAAAGCTGCTATTTAGAAGATTTTATTACATGAGAATATTTGATGTCCTGCTTCCTTGCCAAATAGTATTTTGTCCGTGTTTCTCCTTTGCTTCCTTTCTATTTAATAGTCATGCTGGTTTTCTAAAACTAGTTTGTCTTGAAAAGCTGAGTTTATCTATATTTTATCTTTAAATATAATGTATATTCTGTTCTCAGTCCAACAATCAGAATTCCACTTTTTAACTATACTTTTTTTCCCATTCATTCTCAGTGGGAAAAAAAAAAGTTGGATTCAAATACACATATTGACGCGGGGGATTTTTAAAGATTAATATTCCATTAAAGCCAGAACTTTTTTTTCCTTTTAGAACTATGGTACATCATTAGAAAAGAGCCATGTAAGATAATTTCAATATATGATTACTGCAGCGAAATCACTATATGCAGGAAGATGGAAAGATCCAGCACTACACACTCGGGAGGAAAGGTTAGTGAAATTGGCAGAGCTGGCTCAAATGGCCAGACTGATTAGAGAAAGGGAATTATTGACATTCATCAGTGACTGGAAAATTATGGTCATTTTCCATATGAAAGAAAATGATTTTGTGATTGATGGTTTTGATGATTCGAAAGAATAGTTCATAGAAAGAAATCTGAGAGAGAGAGAGAGAGAGAGAGAGAGAGAGAGAGAGAGAGAGGTTTGATTAGAATTATGTGTATCTGTAAGAGAAAGATCTCTATCTCTGTCTATCTCTCTGTGTTTCTGTGTCTCTCTGTCTGTCTGCCTCTCTCCCTGACTCACTCTCTCCCCCCCTCTGTCTGTCTGTCTGTCTGTCTGTCTGTCTGTCTGTCTGTATGTGTGTGTGTATATATATATATATATATATATATATATATATATATATATATATATATATATATATATATATGTCTGTCTCTCTGTCTCTGTCTTTCTGTCTGTCTCTCTCTGTCTTTGTCTCTCTCTGTCTGTCTCTGTCTCTCTGTCTGTCTGTCTGTCTCTCTCTGTGTATGTGTGTGTCTCGCTCTTTCCTTGACTCTCACTGTCTCTCTCTGCCTGACTCTCTGTCTCTCTCTCTCTGTGTGTCTCTGCCTCTCTCTCTCTCTCTCTCTCTGTGTGTGTGTGTGTCTGTGTGTGTCTGTCTGTCTCTGTCTCTGTCTCTATCTTTGTCTCTGTCTTTCCCTCCATCTGTGTGTGTGTTTGTGTGTGTCTGTTTCACTTTTGCTTTCACTATCTCTCTCTCTGTCTCTCTGTCTGTTTCTGTCTCTCTCTCTGTCTCTCTGTCCTTCTCTTTCTCTCTCTCTCTGTCTCTGTCTGTCTCTCTCTTTGTCTCTCTGTCTCTGTCTTTTTCTCTCTCTGCGTCTCTCTCTCTCTATCTGTCTTTCTCTCTCTCTCTCTCTCTGTGTGTGTCTGTGTCTCTGTCTCTCTATCTGTGTCTCTGTCCTCTCTCTGTTTCTCTCTGTCTCTCCTCCCCCACTCTCTCTCTCTCTCTCTCCATTATCTATCTTTTAAAAAATATTTTAAACACAAATAACATAAACAGTAAATATACAACTGAATTTTAAAAAGAAAGACAAAAGAAAATGGAAAAAATTCCACATATCACAATGCACCCCAACCCTGGAGACCTTCTCCCCCCTATATTTCTTAGATACACAATATATTCCAATTGTGCCCTTATACCCTCAAAACAACATGTATTCTTGAGTAGGTTTATTCCCACCCACATTGATTTTATAAAATGCCCCCATATTTCATTATAGTTATTTATTTTAATCATCCCCTTTTAAAGTTTAATTTCTGTTGTTAATTTATTATTTGTTGCCATACTCCAAATTTCATTATACCACTCATTTCTTTGAATATCCCAATTTCATCTCCAATATTTAGCCATCGCTAATCTAGCTGCCATTATCAAATTTACAATCAATTCCATTTTTGTTTCATTTATATCCCATTTTTCCACCAGCAACAACAAAGCAATCCTCGGTGACATCTCTAGATTTACATTCAACAGTGCTCCAATTTCTCTAAACACCATGTCCCATTTTTTTCCCACCACATATGTTTGTATGTTCCAACCTCTTTCTTGCACCTCCAACAAATATTTGTATATTTACCATCTATGTGATTTAATTTACATGGTGTTAGGTACCACCTCCATATCACTTTATTTCCATTTTCCTTAACTTTTACTGACATATTCTTATATGCTCTTCTATTCCAAATATTTTTCCAATTATTATCATTTATTTCTCCCAAATCTGATTCCCAAATTAATTTTAAATCTTTTGCCTGCTCTACTCATTCAGTTAATATTCCATATATTTTCCTTATTCTTCCTTTCCCTATATATTCTTTGTTCATCTCACATTCTTTTATAATCATTTCAAATTAATTTTACAGCACCATCTCCTCCAATTCTAGTGTGAACCTAAGGCATGTGCTATGTGTTTTATAAAAGTGATGTTTTTGCTAAAAAAAATTAACGCTATAACACTGTTAAAATCACATAATCATATGAGAAAGAAAGGGAGGAGAGGGGAGGGCAAGGGAGCGGAAGAGAAGAGAGGAGAGAAAAGAAGAGAAGATTTGCTGAGCCTGGATTGGTATAATAGTACTTAACTTGTCAGGACACTTGTATGACAATAACATGTATCCTTATCCATATCTGACTGGGCCATTCTAGACTGTTTACATAGAACTATCTATGAAGACCACCTAGAAACCATAATTGGTACAAACTACTGTAAGCTTGTTGCCTATAAATGAGAACAGTTATAGACAATATAATGCCTGCTTTGTGCCTCCTGCACTGATTGCCAGCATGATTCCAAATACAACCCAAAGATCTAATTTTAATCCATAAAGCCCTATATAACTCAATTCAACCTGCAGTACTAATTTCTCCAAACAGAGCTGACCTCTTTCAATTATTTATCATTTGGGGAAGATCTGGAAAGAATAGAATAGAATAGAATAGAATAGAATAGAATAGAATAGAATAGAATAGAAGGAAGGATCTTGGAGGTCTTCTAGTCCAACCCCCTGCTTAGGCAGAAAACACTACACCACCTCAGACAAATGGTTATCCAATCTTTAAAACTTCAAGTGTTGGAGCATTCACAGCTTTTGGAGGCAACTTGTTCCACTGATTAATTGTTCTAACTGTCAGGAAATTTTGCCTTAATTCTAAGTTGCTTCTCTCCTTGATTAGTTTCCACCCATTGCTTCTCATCCTGCCCTTTCAGGTGCTTTGGAGAATAGCTTGACTGTCTCTTCTTTCTGAGATATCGAAACACTGCTATCAAGTCTCCCCTAGTCCTTCTTTTCATTTCATAAAATAGACATACCCAGTTCCAGCAATTGTTCTTCATATGTTTTAGACTCCAGTCCCCTAATCATCTTTGTTGCTCTTCTCTGCACTCTTTCTAGAGTCTCCACATCTTTTTTACATCATGGCGACTAAAACTGGATGCAACATTCCAAGTGTGTCCTCACCAAGAATTTGGAGAACACCTGTCAATTTGGAATGCTACAGTATATAATTAGACATTTCTCCATATACTTTAGTATTTGCTGAACAGAGGTTAATTGGCCTGTGTCCCTACTCAGAAAGTTTCCTTGATATTTTGGGAGGTTAAAACCTTAGGTTTTTTTTTTTTTTTTTACTACATTACTACAATAACTTCTTGTTTGCTCCATTTTAAAACTGTGACAGACTTTTGCACAAGATTTGGCTGAAACAAAAGAAAAAAGAAACACATTTAGCTGACTTTTTATGATAGGGTAACATTTATGCTTCAGGTCTATAATTAGCTATGCAGGTTTTATAAATGGTATATCATCTTCGGATTGTAATCTTATTCTGAGGGTTTCTATAAATTAGCTTCACAGCTTGATTCCGCTTGCTTCATTCATTCAAGTTTCAAGGTTATGTTCCATTTTATATTCCTGAACGTCTCTCTATCCAAGGCCTTTATTTTTTGCTAAACCATATAGAGCAATCTAGTTGCATGTCATGTTTCAGAAATAAATAAATAACCCCATCAAAGAGATCCTATCAGCTGCCTCTGAAGCATTAAAGAAGGGCCTCCACACCTCATAATTTCAAGGCCCTCTTAATCTACTTTGTAGCACTTGGCACTTAGATTTTGCTACTTTCATTGTAATTAGGCCTATACATTACCAAAAAAAAAAAAAAAAAACCCTGCTCCCCCAGATCCTACCTAATCTCTCATTTATATGCAGAATACCGGCGCTAAAAAATTTAGGATTTTCACATGTAATGCATTTTTTAAAAAAATAAATAAATAAATAAAAACCTAATCAAGTTATAGAGTTTAGTAGCTGGATTCCCTGTGGTCCGCACACACATTCTTAAAATAAATCAGCATTGTCCTAGACAGTCTGTAATGCTTCCTCTCTCAACTCACTGATTGTTCACCAGGGACCCTGCAATTTATCACTCAGAAGTAAATGGTGCATGAGTAACCCATTTTAAATAATCAGTTTATAAGAGAAGCACTACAGAATCCAGATTAACTTTAAATGATGTTATGCATTTCTCCGTTTTCTACTTTAAATCACTGTAGAACCCTCCTGCCATGGCTACTGAGAAAGGATGTCTTTCTAGATGAATAAATCTAGATTACTCTAGATTGGTGAGTTCATGTTTCAGTCACAGGATTCAGTGCTTCTCCTAATATTCCAGAAGACTAATGGAATCTCTATAGTCCACCAGCCACCAGCTGTTGCAAACCTTGCCTCTTAAATGCTAAGAATATATCAATCCAAGAACATATCAAACCATTTATCTATTAATGAAATAAGATGCAGGCTGGGCATTCTAGCCATATTACCTATTTTTAATATGGGCTATGTATGTTGTCATATGTTAGAACAACTATCCTATACTGTATATTAGGTTACATTTGCTTATAAAATGGACATGCTTTTCAGATAGATTATATTATAGCGGCATATAGGCAAAACATAATACTGATGTCCAACGTATTTTGAGGAATTCTTGAAAAACTGAGAGTATTGCTATGACATTTCAAGTTATTCTGAGACAGATAGATGACAGACAGACCGAGAGATAGACAGACAGACAGACAGAGCCTAGATAGATGATAGACAAATACTGTAGAATAGATGATATAGATGATAGCTAGCTAGCTAGCTAGCTAGCTGGATGGCTGGATAGATAGATAGATAGATAGATAGATAGATAGATAGATAGATAGATAGATAGATAGATAGATAGATAGATAGATAGATAGATAGATAGATAGGGGTAGGTAGGTAGGTAGGTAGGTAGGTAGGTAGGTAGGTAGGTAGGTAGGTAGATGATACATAGACATTTGCATACACATTTGCTTATACATACACATACATTTATGTCATTGTATTATGTCTGCAGCTTTTCATATGTGGAAAATAATTAACATATATGTGCCATCAACACAGTTTTTGATAGCAGCTTGGTAAATTTTCTTAGCAAGATTTTTCAGAATGGGTTCATCATTACCTCCCTAGGCTATTGCACATCTACCTTCTCAGCTGGATTGGTGCTTAAAATGGAATTAGAACTCACAGTCTCCCAATTTCAAGCCTGATGCCTTAACCATGACACCAAAGTGGCTATCTTTAATTAATTAATTAATTAATTAATTAATTAATTAATTAATCAAATTAAAGAAATCCAAGAAGCAAGAATATTATTAAGAAGAGCTAGTCACCGAGTCATTTGCTCTCCTAGAAATTTAATTTTGGGAAAGAGAAGAGCAAAATGAAAGCGATAGACTTTATACAAGCCTTAAATGTACGGGGAGAATACAACCTCGATCAGGAGTGATTAAATAAGAAAATGGTAGTGCGTTATTCCCAGGGTTATTCTTCATTTCCATAACATGCTCAGCCCTAGTGTCAGAAAGGAAGTGATGAGGAGTGGCACACATAAAAAGCAGAGCATATTTTGACTCCAAGGCAAAGATAAACAAACAAATAAATGCACAAATAAAAGAATCGGTTAGTTCAAATGTCTTTCCTTGCAAGTCCAAACTTTAAGGATACTGTGTTGTGATTGTGTGATTCAACCAAGCAAATGTGGGTTTATTGTAATAGACAGCATTCCATTTTTACAAATTAATATCCTCACCATCCAAACTGAGGCCATATGCGATGCCCTTGCGTTTCCCTAAAGGAGTCCATCTGTAGCAGCTTCTGTTCAACCCTTTCATCAAATCTTGCTGTGATTACATTAAGTCATTGCTCTGGCAGAGACTGTACCAAGCTGTCAGGCTTCCAAACCTCCCAGAGACCTTTCCTTTGGTTTCACAGAGATCAGGAAGTGATTTTCAAGTGGGTTCCCAACGATGCCGTTGCTTAATCTCTTCTCTCAGCACTACAATCGTCAATGAACAGGTTGTACTTCAAATATCCTTGATCTCCCACTTCATTTTACCACATCTCATACAAGCTTTTTTTGAAGCAGTTAAGCATCCAGCCAAACTATATCTATCTATATCTATCCATCTGTCTGTCTATCTGCACACACACACGTATATGTATATGGATGTATGTAAAGGTTCCCCTCACACATACATGCTAGGGGGCAGTGCTCATCTCCGTTTCAAAGCTGAAGAGCCAGCGCTGTCTGAAGACGTCTCCGTGGTCATGTGGCCGGCATGACTAAATGCCTAAGGCGCACAGAGCACTGTTACCTTCCCACCAAAGGTGGTTCCTATTTTTCTACTTCCATTTTCACGTCCTTTCGAACGGCTAGGTTGGCAGAAGCTGGGACAAGTAACGAGAGCTCACTCCATTACATAGTGCTAGGGATTCGAACCGCAAAACTGCAGACTTTTCTGATCGACAAGCTCAGTGTCTTAGCCACTGAGCCACTGTGTGTGTGTGTTTGTGTGTGTGTGTTTGTGTGTGTGTGTGTGTATAGATAGATAGATATAGATATAGATATAGATATAGATATAGATATAGATATAGAGATAGAGATAGAGATAGAGATAGAGATAGAGATAGAGATAGAGATAGAGATAGAGATAGAGATAGAGATAGAGATAGAGATAGAGATAGAGATAGAGATAGAGATACGGATGGATGGATGGATGGATGGATGGATGGATGGATGGATGGATGTAGATGTAGATGTAGATGTAGATGTAGATATGTAGAGATAGAGATAGATAGATAGAGATAGAGATAGAGATAGAGATAGAGATAGAGATAGAGATAGAGATAGAGATAGAGATAGAGATAGAGATAGAGATAGAGATACGGATGGATGGATGGATGGATGGATGGATGGATGGATGGATGTAGATGTAGATGTAGATGTAGAGGTAGAGGTAGAGGTAGAGGTAGATAGATATAGATATAGATATAGATATAGATATAGATATAGATATAGATATAGATATAGATATAGATATAGATATAGATATAGATATAGATATAGATATAGATATAGATATAGATATAGATATAGATATAGATATAGATATAGAGATAGAGATAGAGATAGAGATAGACATAGAGACATAGAGACATAGAGATATAGAGATATAGAGATATAGAGATATAGAGATATAGAGATATAGAGATATAGAGATACAGATACAGATACAGATACAGATACAGATACATAGATATATAGATAGATATAGATAGATATAGATAGATATAGATAGATATATAGATGTGTGTGTGTGTGTGTGTGTGTGTATTAAGTGTTTTTGGGCTTAGACAACAACTTAGAACTATGCCGCCTTCGGTCTGACCTAAGCGTAATACATAAAATTATCCGCTACAGCATCCTACCTGTCAATGAGTTCTTCAGCTTCAACCACGACAACACACGAGCTCACAATAGATACAAACTCAAGGTAAGCTGCTCCAAACTCGATTGCAGAAAATGCAACTTCAGCCACAGAGTGGTCAATGCCCGGACTGCATTACCTGACTCTGTTGTTTCTTTCCCAAACCCCCCAAACTTTAATCTTAGACTTTCTACTGTCGACCTCACCCCATTCCTAAGAAGTCTGTAAGGGACATGCATAAGCACACCAGCGTGCCTTCCATCCCTGTCCTAATATTTCTTTTTATTCATATCCATTTCATATATCCAAAATCATGTTTATACTTACATATTCCATCTAATACATGCTTGTCAAAATAAAATAATAAATAGAATAAAATAATAAAATAAAAAAGGGTGTAGGGTCTCCTTGGGCAGGAGGTTGGACTACATAACCTATAGGTCCCTTCCAACTCTGTTAATCTGGTCTATTTTTGGATTATCCAAGGATCTTTGGATAAGGATTTGGATACTTCTGATAGGAATTCCCTAGTCAGGGAATAACACCCTACCCTAATATATTTTTTTAACACAAACCCTTTGTCAGATCTTAAAGTGGTGCACATCTGATTCTTGTTGTTCCTCTGTCCTTGAAAAGAAAACCAAGGGTTGCAAACCTGTGTAATTCTTCCCTATTGCCACAGCAAGAAGCAAGACATTGTGAACACAGATGAGGATCTAAGGAGAATCTGTTTGAAAGGGTGCAAACACTTCTAAGAACAAAGAGAGGGTGTAAGAAACAGCTCCTGTATAATTATGCCATCAATCTTCAAGACACTAACAGGCTTGGGATCCCTGCAACCCTATCCTGTGTCCTTCATCTCACAGGCCAATATTTCAATCGTGCAAAACCCAACTGACAAAGAAATTTATACAAGGTCACCAAAAACAAACAGCAAAGATGCAAATAGGAAAATAGGGCAAGTTATGCAGACTAATCTAGATGTTTACTCTTGGTGGTTTTTCAGTTTCGTAATTCCAACAAGCACAAGTTGTTCCAGTTAACATATATTTCTATTTTTATGCTTCCCATTAGCACGTTTAACACCATGGCTCTTAGAGATGCTGATTATTTTCTTTTTTCTTTCTTGTTTTCTCTTTCTTTCTTCTTTCTTTCTTCTTTCTTTCTCTTTTTTCTTTCCTTCCTTCTTTTTTCCTTTCTTCTTTCTTTCTTCTTTCTTTCTTCTTTCTTTCTTTCTTTCTGTCTTTTCTTTGCTTTGCTTCCCCTCACAACAGTCACTCGTTGCCCTTGTGACCTCTAGACTGGACTACTGCAACGTGCTCTACATGGGGCAGCCCTTGAAGAGCATTCGGAGACTTCAGCTTGTCCAGAATGCAGCCGCCTGCGAGCGATTGTGGGTGCACCTCGGTTCACCCACGTAACACCTATCCTCCGCGAGCTGCACTGGCTGCCTATTGGTCTTCGGATACGCTTCAAGGTGCTAGTCGTCACTTATAAAGCCCTTCATGGTATTGGACCTGGGTACTTGAGAGACCGCCTGCTGCCAATTACCTCCAATAGAACGATCAGATCCCACAGATTAGGCCTCCTCCGAATTCCATCCGCCGGCCAATGCCGACTGGCAACTACCCGGAGGAGAGCCTTCTCTGTGGCTGATCCGACCCTCTGGAATGAGCTCCCCATGGAGATTCGAACCCTCACCACCCTCCAGGCCTTCCGCAAAGCCCTTAAAACCTGGCTGTTCTGACAGGCCTGGGGCTAAAGAGTTTCTGCCCCCTTCTCGAATGGTATGACTGTTGTGTGGTTTTTAAATTTTGTATTGTTATGTCTTGTCTTTTTTATCCCCCTGTCTGTACCCCCTTCCCTGATGAATTGTGAGCCGCCCTGAGTCCCCTTCGGGAAAAGGGCGGCATATAAATGTAATCAATCAATCAATCAATCAATCCTTCCTTCCTTCCTCTTTCCTTTCCTTTCCTTTCCCTTCCTTCCTTCCTTCCTTCCTTCCTTCCTTCCTTCCTTCCTTCTTTCTTTCTTCTTTCTTTCTTTCTTCTTTTCTTTCTGGAATCCATTCTGCCATGGAACGTGCAGTTAAAAAGCGTTAACTTTTTGTTTTTGTATTATCTTTTTTCTTGTTCTTTTTAAAGTTGAAAATGTTTACTTAGAACTATTTTTTTAAAAAAGAAACAAATAAACCAAATATTGCTGTGACAGCACAAGTGTGGTCATGGCATTTTTTTTAAAATCAACAATAAAACAAATACTGGAGTGACAGTAAAATAAATAAAGAAAAAAAGGATTAACTTTGTTTTGCCGCAATCATGGACAGCATAGCCATTCTCTTCTAGAGATCACAGGAGTTTGATTAATACAAATCAAACAAATATAAATAATATCCTCTAACATTAAAGAGCATGATTGTGCTTGACTGGTGACGAGATCTCAGGAAATGAAAAATAATCTTCTTTTAAACCTAAATTTTCAAGATGTGTATCTGTATCAGCAGGAAACATCTGGCTTAAAGCTGTTTGTTTATTTTCATGTTGCAGATAGAGCTAAAATAATACAAATCTATACATTTATTTCTTATCTAGCTATTTTTTATCTCTCTCTTCTAAACAAAGTCAAATACCAGGCAACGTTATATGAGAAATAATATTTTAAAAAGCAGCCATTCTGAAGCTGATTTTCATGTTCCACAGTCAGGAACTAGAAGCAAAATTTTAAGGCCTCCTCCTGCATAAGGAAAAAAGAATAGTCAATCAATTTTCACAGTTCTACAGACAACTATCAATCCTTGATTAATGCCACTATATCTTAATTTATGGGTTCCTTAAACAGTGCAAGACAGAGATGGATGGATGGATGGATGGATGGACGGACGGACAGGTAGACAGATAGATGGATGGATGGATACAGACAATGGTCACAATCCATACTACGTTATATTGAGGTTGCCAATAATCTGATTTCTATTCCTTCATATTTTCTGTTCCAGCTTACTCTTTAGAAAGAGCAGACATATGATGCTTTTTGTAAAACCCAGATAATTCCATGTTGGTTTAGAATGGATTTGAACTAAAATAAAGAAAACTCTGAGCTAGAATTTCAACAACTAGAAAGACCTGGTTGAATTTGGATACACATGAGCATAGGTATAATGTTACATACATAGGTGTTGTGGCCCAGCAGGAGCCGTTGGAGCTGCCGACAGACTCCGATAGCGAGGGACCCTATGAGTCGGCTCTGGATGATGTGGAGGACCCTGGGCAGGGTTCAGACTCTGAGCAGGGACCAGAGAGGCTGGTTGGCCACCAGGAGGCACCTGAGACATGGAGCAGTGGTGAAAGCCAAAGGGAGTTTGTCCCTGATGTCAGGCCCTGGAGCAGTGGGGAGGAGCTAAGGGAGTTGGTTCTGGACACTAGGCTGAGAAGGGCGGATAAGCGCAGGCAGCAATTATGGAGACATAGAAGATAATCGGGCCCAGGTGGTTGTGATTTGGCTCCTCCCAAGAGAGTATAAGAAGAGACTTTGGGAGGAGACCTTTTGCAGGACACAACCGTTTTACTAAGCTGGAGAAGCTCTTGTGTGTATCTCTTATCTGTGGGAGTCTGGGTTGCTGCCAAAGTCTTGACTGTGAGTAATTACTGTGAATAAAGCATGGCTAACAGTAACCTTGTGTTGGTGTACGGTGGTACAGAGGGACACATAGGTATAAGAGCCAAGGGAGCACAGTGGTTAGAATCCAGTACTGCAGGATAAGTCTGCTCATTGCCAGGGGTTCGATCTGACCAGCTCAAAGGAACATATTAGACCTGAGAGAATCTTGCATGCCACTTACAGAAATCAACTCAGCTTGTTCAGGTAATGTATCTCAAAAATAATCCCAAATCATTTCCCAGACTGATTTAATTTATGACCCTTGTTGTGACCCACCTTGGCCAGCAGAGCTGGCAAAAGAGTTGGACAGTGAGGAGGTTGGGGAGGAACATGGGTCAGTCCTGGAGGCTGGGGAAGGCTCGGACGAGGTCTATGTGTTGGAGGCAGAGAGGGGGCCAAGGCCATCTGGCAATTTGCAGTGCCTTTGGAGCTAGACAGCAGTGAGGCAGAGGAACAGCTGGAGCCTGTTCCCAGTGTGCACATGCACACAGCTGCCAGAAGAAAAGAACAGTTAAGAAATCAGGGTCAACTTGGGAGTAAAGGCACAGATGGATGGTGAATGGCCCCTCCCATAGGAAATAAAAGAGGAGTGAAAGGGGAGTGGGCTTTTGCAGGAAACAATTTGTTCATTTGTTCGTTCATTCATTAGTTCATTTCAGGAGTGTGAAGACCTGTCCATAAATCTGTGAGACTCTGTGCCAAGTCTTTCCCTGCATAGTAGCTCATTTGGAATATATGTAAATGGCAGCTTCCCAAGCTAGATAAGGTCTGTAGTCATAATTACTCCTTTGAAAGACTGTTTGCCAGGCCTTGGCTGGATGGGAATGAGAGGAATTCACATTCATTTAATAAAAGGGGTTTTGTCGGGAGCAGGAATCTGCTTTGTGCTTTTGGGGAAGCCTAGGTCAGAACACCTTTAATTTCGTTATTCTGGATGAAGTCACACTGACTGAATGTAGCTAAGCATTTACTGGCCAGATGCCCTTCCTGATGCCTATGCAGAGTATGCAACAGATATTTTCTCTTTCCGCCCAAATAGAGAAATATCTGCCCTTGCCTAGAATTGAACTCTCAACCTGGGAGACTAGCATCTTCACCTCTAGGCAACCCTGGCTTTATTTCCAAGACTGAAATATAATTGGCCATATTATAATCAAAGTAGAACTGTAGTGAAAACTTTTGAGATTTCCCTGGAAAGCTTTCTCAGTAATAATTTCATGAGTTTATACCCAGAGAAATATATTTCACAAGCCGATCAGTATAGGGAAGCAATAATGCTGTCTTAAAAGACAGAAAAGTATCAGGGAGGAATGTGGAAAATAAGTAATTGTGTATAAATTATAGGTATTACAAATTGTTATGCAACAGAGAAAATATCAGGGACTGTGGAGAATGTTATAAAATGCTGCATTTCATTATCGTAATTTGGATTATATCTATTCTTTTTTATATAAAGAAAGGTCTTATTTTAACAGTTGAGTAGATTCCATTCATTTTGTTCCATTCTTCTCTTCTCCTGTTGGCTACATGTGCTATAGTTACAGAGAAAACAAGATGTTAAGATATAGAACATACTGTAGAATAATAGAGTTGAAAGGGACCTTGGTGATGTTCTAGTCCATCCCCCTGCTTGTGTCCAATCTCTTCTTAAAAGCCTCCAGTGATGGACCACCCGCAACTTCTGAAGGCAAGCTATTCCACTGGTTGATGGTTCCACCACAAATGTGCGAATGACAAAAGCGCGCCTGACTAAACCGCTGTGACAAAACCGCGCCGACAAAACCGCGTGACGATGAGCAACGAATGAGCCCTGAAGCGCGCCGACAACAGCGCGCCGACAGAAGCGCGCTGTAACCTAACCTAACCCTAACCCTAACCCTAACCCTAACCCTAACCCTAACCCTAACCCTAAACCTAAACCTAACCCTAAACCTAACCCTAAACCTTACCTTAACTTAAATCGCGCTTCTGTCGGCGCGCTGTCATCGGCACGCTGTTGTCGACGCGCTTTGACATCACAGTTTTAGCGCCGCGGTTTTGTCGGCGCGCTTATGACGTTCGCGCTTTTGTCGGGTCATACTGGTTGATTATTCTCACTGTCAGGAAATTTCTCTTTAGTTCTAGGTTGCTCTCTCCTTGGTTAGTTTTTATCCATTGTTCTTGTCATCCCTTTTGGTGTTTTGGAAAATGGTTTGATACCCTCGTCTTTGTAGGAATCCCTCAAATATTGGAACACTGCTATCATGTTTCACCTAGACCTTCTTTTCATTTCACTAAACATACCAAAGTCCTGGAGCCATTCTTCATAAGTTTAAGCCTTCAGCCTCCTAATCATCTTTGTTTCTCTTCTCTGCACTCTTTCAGAGTCTCAAAGTCTTTATTATATTGTGGTGACCAGAACTGGATGCAGTATTCCAAGTGTGATTTTACTAAGGCTTTGTAAAGCAATAGCAATAGCAATAGCAGTTAGACTTATATACCACTTCATAGGGCTTTCAGCCCTCTCTAAGCGGTTTACAGAGTCAGCATATCACCCCACAGTCTGGGTCCTCATTTCACCCACCTCGGAAGGGGAAGGCTGAGTCAACCTTGAGCCGATGAGATTAGAACCGCTGAACTGCAGATAACAGTCAGCTGAAGTGGCCTGCAGTACTGCACCCTAACCACTGCGCCACCTTGGCTCGGTTTATTATAACTTCATTTGATCTTGATTCTATCCCTCTATGAATGCGGTTTAGGATTGTGTTTGATTTTTTTGGCTGCTACCACATGTGGTTGGTTCATATTTAATTGATTGTCCACTAAGATTCCAAGATCCCCGTCATAGTTACTGGCATTAAGCCAAGTCTATATAGTTGTTTTTTCTTGATATATTATCAAGTCATTTATTTCCAAATCTCAGCTGTCACTTTCTATTCAAAACCCAGGGGAAGTGATGTGGTTAAATGACTGAGAAGAAACTAAGAGATAAACTAGAAGATTCCTAATTAATCTGCTCAATGCTACTTTCATCATCTGGCCTATTGCTTTGTTCGGTAATGAAGTTTATTTGTCATTAAGCTTGCCTACCGTTTTCCCATTCCTAAAGCAAAAGAAAGCGAAAAAAAAACAGATTAATCCCATTTAAAACAGCAGTTGAATTTATCACTATTTCTAAATTGAAAGATGGAACTGGAGGTGAAAATATGAGCTCCCTTCTAAAAACGGATTATGGAGCTCTAATCTCAGAGAGAAGATTCTATCCTTTTTTAATTTGAAAAATGTGTAACAAAACAGGAGTGGTTTTGTGATTAAGGTACAAAATTGAATGAAAGTAAGTAATTAACCATCCTTGTCTCTCTGATCTTTCTTGGAAAATGCTGGCTTTCACTTCCATTTCCAACCTGAAAAGTGTCTGGAAATATTCTGTAAATGCAAAATGTGTGCACAAGTAAGTTAAAGATGAGAAAGACAAACATTGCTTCCGAGTCCTCAGTGAATCTATGATGTTGATAGTACTGAAGTCTGCTTGTCTCTTGTGATTTTGTTACGTTGCTTTCACTTGTCACATGAAATCTAAGATTTTGAGGCTTCTCTGCTTATGATTACTGACAGATCAAATTTACTACCTGTCTACTGTTACTTGTCATATTAAGGTGCAGGTTCACTTGTTTTCAAGGCAGGCCACTTCTACCCTTCTGTTGTAAATAAAAAAACCCGAATCTATGCTTTTCCATCATCATTATCGTTCCAGAGTTGAAAATGTTCTTGAAACACATGTAATCATGGAACAAGAATTGTTCATTCACCAGATTGCTAAAACACAAGCAAATGGTCAGAGGAGGAGACCTGAACTAATTGGTAGCCTCACACTGCAATGAACAAGGACATGCAGCTACTAAGTTTGTTGGCTGGGCAGGTACAAAGATTTTTTTTGGTATTTTTTGGTATTTATTGAACATTTATAGGCCACCCTTTTCCCTGAGGGGACTCAGGGCGGCTTACAATAATGAGGGAAGGGAGTGCAAGACAAGACATAAAGAAAAACGTGAGTAAAAAAAAATAACCATAAAAGCACAACATTCACTCAACATTCGGGCGGGGAGAGAGTAAAATCCTATCCCCAGGCCTGACGGGATAGCCAGATCTTGAGGGCCGTGCGGAAGGCCTGGACGGTGGTGAGGGTGCGGATCTCCACGGGGAGATTGTTCCATAGCGTCGGAGCTGCAACTGAGAAGGCTCTCCTCCGCGTAGTCGCCAGTCGGCACTGACTGGCGGCTGGAATTCGGAGGAGGCCTACCCTGTGCGATCTGATGGGACGCAGGGAGGTAATTGGCAGAAGGCGGTCTCTCAATAGCCAGATCCACTACCATGGAGCGCTTTATAGGTGGTAAGTAGGACCTTGAAGTGCACCCGACGATCAACAGGTAGCCAGCGCAGCTCACGGAGGATCGGTGTTATGTGGGCGAACCGTGGTGCGCCCACGATCACTCGCGCGGCCGCATTCTGGACTAGCTGAAGTCGACGGATGCTCTTCAAGGGCAGCCCCATGTAGAGCACATTGCAGTATTCCAGATAACCAGAGATATGATTGCAGCCTGGGAAACATGCTCCTTATCAGTTAACCGGAGTGCTGATTTACTACCAGATTAGGACCTGAGGACTTGTCAGCAAGGAAACAATAGCCCATTTCTGGCCATCAACACACAAATTAACCAATCGGAAGGCAACACATAAATATGACGCAGAGAATAGCCTAAAGAACACATTCTGGTAGAGAGAAGTTCCCTGAGGATGGGCTCTTGCACAAAAGCTCAGAAGATTAAATCTTGTCCGGTGACCAACCCAGATTGGCTCTTGCAACATTATCCTGGGATACATATACTTCCCTTCATTGTGAGAACAAGAAAGAATCCAAGTTCTTTTGGAGATGATAATTTTGGTGTGTGTGTGTGTGTGTGTGTGTGTGTGTATTCAGGGGTGTGATGGCTCAGCAGTTAAAGATGCTAAGCTTTGACAGTTCAAATCCCAACAAGCTCATGATTGACTCAACCTTCCATCCTTCCGAGATGGGTAAATGAGGTCCCAAATTGTTAAGGGCAATATGCTGACTCCGTAAACCAGTTAGAGGGCTGTAAAGCACTATGAAGTCTATAACTCTAAGTGCTATTGCTATTGCTCTTGTAGGTTCAGTGAGTATTTTTCCCAAGTTCTAAAGCAGGCATGTTAACCATTGTTAAGTCAGTGGATTTGAACCACAGATGTCATTACTTGAACTACCATGCCAGAGGAGGGTTCCTACCAATTTGCACCTATTCGGTAGAACGGTTCGTCAAATCTACCGAACCAGTTAGAAGAGGTTCCACCAGTGGACCCAGAAAGCAGGCCACACCTACAGAAGAGGTTCCAAAAATTTTTGAAACCCACCACTGGTGGTTGTGTAATGTCCCGCAGTTATCTACCCATTAATAATGATCTAGCAATATTTCCTTATACATTTTAAGGACCTTTCCTTACATAATTGGTGTTTCTTTCCTTTTGATTCTAATTTCTGTTTCTGTTAGTTGGCAATTGCTAAAACCAATCCCACGTGAAAAAGTATTCAAAGCCTTCTTGATTTTGTCAATTATTTATTCCTGCACATTGTAATATTTGTTCATTTACATATCTGTTTTTCCACTATTGTGCAAACACAATTCCAGCAACTGCTAACATGTGTAAAATTAAATATTAAATATTACACTCCCTTTCAAATAGCCAACAAATATTTCTGGTTTTAATTCCATATCTTGCTTTATGATTGCTTCTAACCACGAACTTCTGAATAGCTACTTGGACCGACCTAAGTACTAATTCATAATTTCATATCTGGTCACATGGGCGGCAAGCCACTCCCATCCGGTCACATGGGCAGCAAGCCACTCCCATCCGGTCACATGGGTGGCAAGCCACTCCCACAAAGGAGGCCACACCCACAGAGTAAGTTCCAACAATTTTTGAAACCCACCCCTGTACCATGCCTAGTAGTTTTCTAGAGAATTATCTCTTTCTTCATTAGTAATCTCAGCCAAGCGACTAAGATAGCCTTGCCAGAGTTCTATAGTGGCTTCATTCTGCTTAACAGACCCACAAGTGTTGTGTAGCCTGTGACATAGGAAAAGACCTACATCTGTGGCTTGAAACTACTGAGCCTTACTTGCAGGTCTTGAAATTTAGCATTGCCTTTGCTACGCCCAACCCGATTGTAATGATTTTCTTCAGAACCAGGAAATAATATTCTCAGCACATTAGAATAATTTAATTTACCTGTATTTCCTGAAAAAAGTATATTTTAAGACACAAAGGATGGGAGAAGAAACTCTTAATGAAGTCTCCTGTGACATGCTAAATGAAGAAACACATTTCATTTTGCAAACAAAAAATGATAAAATATGACCCATTTCACTTTTCTTTGATTGATTCCTCTCCACTGCATTATCGGGTTCCTTCTGTAGCTCTGTGATTTTTCAGTTTCGTTCTAACCTACTTTATTTTTTTTGATTTGCAAAGAACAAAAGGAGGAGGAAAAAAAACCAGGCAACTGTTTTTCAAACATAATAGCAGGATACATATATTAACCTATACTAAGTTACTAGGCAACTTTGTCTCTAGATCAGTGGTTCCCAAACTTGGCAACTTTAAGACTTGTGGACTTCAACTCCCAGAATTCCCCAGCCAGCAGAGTCCACAAGTCTTAAAGTTGCCAAGTTTGGGAACCACTGCTCTAGATAATGTCTTATCTAGAGTATACAAAGAACGTCACAGAATATGCCATTCTAGAATATCAAAAATTAGGTCAATGAAGTAGAAGACTTGATGATGGGCTACAAAAAAATAATTGAGTACATTATCTATGATTCCCTTGCAGATCCAAATTCATAACAACCTCATATCTACTCATGGTCTTGTAGATAATTAGAAAAGGTCAGCACAGGGAAAGGCTATAAGAGCAAAATATTAAAACATGGACTTTGCCCAAGCTCATTTTGAGAGAATAGGCAGTCACCCGTAATTAAATTTCCATAAACAGCCCATTGAGAAATCCCATCAACAGAATCAAACTTGCATACATATCAATAGCATTTAGATTTATATACCACTTCACAGTGCTTTTACAGTCCTCTCTAAGCAGTTTACAGAGTCATCTTCTGCCCCCAACAATCGGGTCCTCATTTTACCACCTCGGAAGGATGGAAGGCTGAGTCAACCTTGAGCCTGGTGAGAATCGATCTGCCAAACTGCAGTCAGCAGAAGCATCCTGCTGTACTGCCTTCTAACCACTGCACCACCATGGCTCTTAAATATCTATTACATATTTAATCTAATATTAGATATCTTTTTTATTTTTTTATTTTGTTTGTACAAACTTCACATCTTTGCAACACATTACATTTTTTTACAAATCTGTTGTGATTCTTTTATCTATACAAATAAATATTTTATAACTATAGCTTTATATATTTGTGCATTTACATCATTTCATACATTTTCATTATATATATATATATATATATATATATATATAATATATATAATATATATATATATATATATATATATAATATTCTATATAGTCTATGTATAACAGTTTTTACTACATTTAAGTTGTTTTGTAAAAATTATTTGGTATAGTCTTTCATATTTCTATCGTTTAATCATTTTCCAGTTTTGTAGTTGTCCATTTTTACATGCTTTTGAACTGTTAGGTTGGCAGAATCTGGGGCAAGTAACGGAAGCTCACTCCATTACATGGTGCTAGGGATTCAACCCCTGAACTGCCAACCGTCTGATCAACAAGCTCAGAGTCTTAGCCACTGAGTCACCGCATCCCATTCCATCTCAATTTAGCCACAGCTTATAGAAATATAACTAGCTATCCTCAAATTATTACCAGAGGTGATTTTAATGGATCCTGATGAGCTGCAAGTTTTGCTATGAAGAGTAGACATAATTCGACATATAGGCTTCCAGTGGCAATATAAGCAATATTGGGTGGTGAGAAGCTTTGTAGTTTAAGGAAGAACTTATTTGATGGATGATGTTCTCCATCAAAATTAGACATCTCTTTTCACCTGTGGTGAAGGTTAACCTTTGCTTATTCTGACTGATATACTCCAGTATATAAAAAGCTTACAACTGTACATATCTAATTGGGTGAAATGGACTAGCACCTAAAGTTTAATTCATTAAAAATGGAGAGGGAGAAGAATAAAGACAGATTAGATTGCCAATAATTGTGAAAAATTGGAGGCAAATGGTCACTTGATTATTTCACTACGAATCTGCTTTGCAGTCAAACAAATTGCAAACTTGAGTCCAGTTCATTCTAGACCAGAAAAACAATGTATTGTCATGAATGATGAATTTAAGGATTACTAATTAACTCTTGAAATCTCAACCATGACAAAAATTACATAGCACTCTCTTTCCATCTGGCATGGCAAATAATTTTCCATTATGGCAAAGACTATGATATGACCAAAATCACAGTTCAGACTAAGGACTTATTATATTCTACAGTGTTAAAAATATGTGCCTATTGATAGATCTGAATTTTAAGTTTGGGTGATTATCTACCTACCTACCTACCTACCTACCTACCTACCTACCTACCTACCTACCTACCATCTATCACTTTTGTCTGTCTGTCTGTCTGTCTGTCTGTGTCTGTATATCTATCTATCTATCTATCTATCTATCTATCTATCTATCATCTCTCATCTGTCTCATTTTCACTACTAACACCAGTCAATCTCAAAGCAATTTACACTAAAATAACAAATCAAATAAGAAAGCAAAACTTTTAAACAATAAAACATCTTTTTATTTTGAAAAGGTTAATGTGTGTGTGATAAGAAACTGTTTAAAAATAATGCAAATATCCAAATAAAAATGAGCAATAATCACAGATGTCCATAGTATTTTTAAAAACAACATTGAAATATTGAACATCCTTATTAAAAAAATAGCATGTTTATTTACCTAATATGAACAAATCTATTAAAACTATGGACTAAAATATATGACCTCTAAAAATATCAAAAAATAATGTTGATTGAAAAGAAAGCCTTTACTTCTCACGAGAATGTGTCCAAAGAAATCTGTATCTTCTCTTTTTACGATTTTTTTTAATTTTAACAGCAACAATAAGTTCCACCAATCTCTGCTTTCTTAGCTCTCTTGTAAAACATGTGATATCCTTAAGCAACAACATAGTAGGATTTCATCATTGCTAGGGTGGAGACAGCAGATTAATACATTCTCAGTTGGGTGAGCCTCAGGTCAAATGAACATTATATGGACAGAGAATCGCATTGGGGGCGATGATTCCTTTGGAGTTCCATATGTTTCAAGCCAATAGTCTCTCAAAAATGTTCAGTTGAAGAAAGAAAAAGCAGAAAGCACACAGGGAAGGGCAACTGCACAAGAAGATCTGTCAAGTTGTGTTTGGCGCCAAGAGGTACACTTGGCGATGACACCTGGGCATAAATGCTGTCTGCTCACATCAAGCTTACTGTGTGCTGCATGAGAATCAGATTAACCACCAAGGGTCAGCATGGCATTTGTAAACTGCAGTAGGCATCTGCTGGAGTTATCTCTTCCCCCCCAAAAATATATGCAGGAACAACACAAGAAGGTGCTTCTGCCAAGAAAGTGCTGCAATCCAAGAAGTTTGAGATATCTTTTACAGGGCTAAAAAAATATCTCATCCATCAGATTCCCTTCCTCACCCCCCCCCCATCCTGAGATTTGAACAAGACCACTCATATCGTCTAGCAGCTCACAGTTGTTCATTTATGCCAATGGATAGGCCTACGTAGAGAGGAAAGAAGAAGAAGAAGAAGAAGAAGAAGAAGAAGAAGAAGAAGAGAGGAGGAGGAGGAGGAGGAGAGGAGAGGAAGAGGGGAGGAGGAGGAGGAGGAGGAGGAGGAGGAGAAAGAAGAAGAAGGGGAAGGGGAAGTATAGGGGGAGGGGAGGGGAAGGAGGAGGAGGAAGAAGTGGAGGAGAAGTAGGGAAGGAGAAAGGAGGAGGAGGAGGAGGAGGAGGAGGAGGAGGAGGAGGAGGAGGAGGAGGAGGAGGAGGAGGAGGAGGAGAAAGAGAAGAAGGGGAAGGGGAAGTATAGGGGGAGGGGAAGGAGGAGGAGGAAGAAGTGGAGGAGAGTAGGAGAAGGAAGAAGAAGGAGGAGGAGGAGGAGGAGGAGGAGGAGGAGGAAAGAGGAGGAAGGAGGAGGAGGAGGGAGTGGGAGAAAGGAGAGAGAAGGAAGAAGGGAAGAAGAGGGAGAAGGAGGAAGAAGAGAGAAAGGAGAAGTAGGAGAAGAAGAAGAAGGAGGAGGAGGAGGAGGAGAGGAGGAAAGAGGAGGAGGAGGAAGGAGAAGGAGAAGTGGAAGGAGAAGGGAAGGAGGAGAAGTAGGAGAAGTAGAAAGGAGTGGAAGGGGAGGGAGGAGGAGAAGAAGAGGAGGAGGAGGAGGAAGGGGAAGAATCCAATTGTACAGGATCAGTTGTGTTGATCCTTACATTAATCCTCATTCAGGGAAAACATTCTTTTCTACAGGTAGTCCTCAACTTACAACAGTTCATTTAGTGACATTCAAAGTGACAATGGCACTAAAAAAACAATGTCTTATGGCCATTTTTCACACACTTACAGCCATTGCAACAATCCCATGGTCCTTGATCAAATTTAAGACGCTTGGGAACTGACTCCATTTCTGAACGTTGCAATGTCCTGAGTCACGTGGTCCCCTTCTGAGAAGCAAGACAATGGGGAAGTGAGATTCACTTAACAACCAGTTACTAACTTAACAACTGCAAGGATTCCTTTAACCATGTGCCAGAAAGGTGATCAACTGGGGTTTAACAATGTCTCACTTAGCAACAAAAAAATGGGGTTCAATTATGTTGTAAGTTTGAGGCCACCTGTATTTCTTTATGAAGTGCCTATGCTGGGAATGTCAAGGTTAAAAGAAATATCCTTGAACCTCACTGTGTGTTATCTAGGGATGATAACCCATCAAATTTTCTCAGATAGGACAGCAGAAAATATAGCTTCAATTTGTTCCTGGTTCTTCCCACGTTTCCCCCCCCCACACACACACTTCCTTTGAAACAGGAGCACCATGGTTGCTTGCTCAGTGGACAACTTGCAAAGAAGCGTCTATCTGTGCCAAAAGCTTAGCTCTGGAGCATATGAAATGGCTGCCTCACCTCAATACCTACCATATTTTCAGAGTATAAGACGCACCTTTTTCCCCTCAAAAAGAGGCTAAAATCTGGGTGCATCTTATACACAATATGCAGCATTTTCTGCCTCCCAAAAACCCGCCCCCTTCACCAAAATGGCAGAGTATTTAGGCGGCTTATAGAGTGCTCCTGGGAGCTGGGAGAGAGAGCAGAAATGAATGAAAAATGGGCTCAATATGCCCCTCAATTTGCCCCCTCCCCCCCAGTTCCCAGGAGCACTCTATAAACCTCCCTAAAGGCTTTGCACAGCCATTTTTTTCTTTACAAAAAATCAGACCTGTTTTTCATGAAAAACTGGCTGTTTTTTTTTTGCTCTTTTTTGCCCCCTCATCACCCACCAGAAGCACTTTACAAGCCTACTAAAGGCGATCTATGCCCTTATTTGAAAACAAAAAAATGGGCCATTTTTGGATAGGTCTGCAGAATGCAAAAACCTTTTTTTTAAAAATTGCCTTCTTCAAAATCTTGCTGCGTCTTATACTCTGGTGCATCTTATACTCCGAAAAATGTGGTAATTCTGCATATAATAATGGCAGCCAGAATAACATATGCCCACAATAGGAAAAAAAAATCTTAACAATCTAGAAGATGACGGTAATAAGAAAAATTTTAGAATGTGCAAAGATGGACTAACTGATGAAAGGAACACAAGAAAGGAGAAAATCAGAATATTGCCTAACTTGGAACCAATGGACAAATGCTTAGAGGACAGAAACAACAAGGAAGGAACTTAAAACAGTCACATAATAGTAATATTAGGAGAGAGGGATAAAGATAAGACATAGTTAAGATAAATTAGGACACAGTAGCTAAAAGTTACAAGATCAAGTATAACATAGGCAGCAGTATATTCTGATATAAACAGTTAAGGTACAGATAAATGGGAATGGTGTATATAAATAAGTAAAGAATAAGGGGACCACGAGTGTAAGATAGGAAAGTTAGGAGGCAAATGTCTTATTGTATATATACACTTATAGAACTGGGAACATTTGGTTCATTGGTGTTTTTTAATCTATGTTTGTGTTTTGCTTATGTGTAGATGTTTTAAAATAAATTTAATGAAAAGAAAGAAAAAGAAATGCTGCTCACCTCTCTGGTTGTTAAGCCTTTGAAAGACGCAAAGTTTGGGTAAAGCTCCCGTTGGGAGAGCAAGTATGTTCAGAGAAGCGTTGTGAGAGTTGTGTTGGAGAACACACAAACCAGCATACAGAGACACTAGCAGTTAGTAGGCTTGTACTTTCGTGAGAAATAGAGGTTTCAGAGTCCATCAAACAGTCCAAGTCATACAACGATAAGACAGTCAGTCATCAATGTTGTTCAGTTAAGGGATAATCCAAATACCTTGTCCAGTATCATATATCAGTTCAGTACTCAAAGTTGCTAGCAGTTGCAAAACTTACAATAGCTCACGGCACTTTCTAACAGCCAGCTTCCAAAACACTCAGATCAGATCAGCCCAGCATCTAACGAAACATAGAACTAAACGTTCTGGCTCCCTCTTATGGCCGATTGAGGAAAACAGCCAACCAATCACATTTTACAGTATGCTTTAAAGAAAACAGGTACAGCATTGTTACATGATTTATATATTGCCAACCCAACCGTTAGATTATATTCCTAACAGTGTGCTTCTTATTTCTGAAGAGTCTGTTTTGCTGCCATTCCAATGATTTGATTTGAGGTTTTAAGGTTCATAATAATAGGAAAAGGGGAAACATGTTTTTTTTAAAAAAAAAATGCAAAAGAGCTTGACATAAGGTCAAAGCTTTTTCACTGTGCCTGAATACCGCACACAGCATGATCCCCATTATCTGCTTAACCTTTCTCTCCGTCACACCCCTTCTCTCTACAAGCATTTAGACCTCCAAGAAACCAATGCCCACTTTGTGAGTCTGGTAAGTGCTGAGACCTCAAAAAATATATGCTACTTGTTGAAACGTTTAATGGTCTCCTGCGTCAGTGAAGAGCTACATGAACCTATCCTTTATTAATGGAAATCCAGCTGAAAAGATTATCTAGCATGAGTGAATACTAGGAAGCAAATAGAAGGAAACAGCAACCATCCATCTTTTAATGCAGAATGGAGAACAGTAATGCATACTGTTCTTCAGTATGATAAGGTTTGAATCAATTCGCCCGTGTGCTGACTCTTCTGACTAGGCTTCCCCAAAAAAGCACGAAGCAGATTCCTGTTCCCATCAAAACCCCTTTTATTAAACAAATGTGAATTCCTCTCATTTACATTCAGGAAAGGCCTGGGAACAGTCTTTCAAAGGTGAATTTATGACCACAGACCTTATCTACTTGGAAATCTGCCATGTAAATATTTTCCAAATGCAGTGCTATGCATGGAAGGACTTGGCACAGAGTCTCTGAGATTCATGGACAGATCTTCACACTTCTCAAACGAACGAATGAACAAATTGTTTCCTGCAAAAGCCCACTCCCCTTTCGCACCCTCTTTTATTTCCTATGGGAGGGGCCATTCACTGTCCACAGGTGGCTTTACTCCAAGTAGACTCTGATTTCTGAGCTGTTCTTTTCTTCTGGCAACTCTGGGCATGCATACACTGGGAACAGGGTCCAGCTGTTCATCTGTCTCACTGCTGCCTAGCACCAAAGGCAGCTGAGAATTGCTAGATAGCCTGGCCCCATCTCTGCCTCTGATGCAGAGCCCTTGTCCAGCCTTCCCCAGTCTCCAGGACTGGTCCATGTTCCTCCCAACCTTCTCACTGTCTGACTCTGCTTCAGCTCCGCTGGCGGGCCACAACACTGATGGAGAATTGGGGTGATAGCGGAAAGATAATTTTTATTAGACTTAATTTGAATTTCATGTTTTGAAATTGAAGCGTCCCATCCATTGTTTTGGGGGCCCAACCAGTTCCCAAACTATTTGTTAAAACCTCTGCCCTTCAAGGAAAGATTGAAAGCAAATGGGACCAGGCAAAAGAATAACATTATGGCTTCAAAATCTAAGAGAGAGGTTTGAAATAAACTCAACAGCACTTTTCACTGGGGCTGTTGATAAAAATAGGATTGCCAACATAGCCGCGATTGTCCAATGGAAGAGACGATTCAATCAGGTCCAAACTATTTTGTTAAAGCTTCGGCTTATATTCTTCACAACCCCCCTGCCAACATTCAGTGCCTTTTGTTTTTCATGCCCTTGGCTTCCTGCCTTCGGATTCCAAGATGAAACTATGGGCCACCTCAGAACATACTGTTTGGCCTTTCCTTTTGAGTGTTGTACTAAACAATTAAATACCACTGAATAGCACAAATAGCTCCACTCACGTTGAAGGGAATACATGGGAAAACAAGCCAAGGGCATTTCGCTTTTACTTTGACAGCACTAAACTTGCAAAGGTCTTTTAGGGAAGTTATATTTTTTTCAATCTGTTTAGCAGGCTATCTCAAAAGGATTTTCGCTCATCCTTTAAGGTAAAGGTTCTCCTCGCACATATGTGCTAGTCGTTCCCAACTCTATGGGGCAGGTGCTCATCTCCCGTTTCTAAGCCAAAGAGCCAGCGCTGTTCAAAGATGTCTCCATGGTCATCTGGCCGGCAGGACTAAACACCAAAGGCGCATGGAACGATGTTACCTTCCCACCAAAAGTGGTACCTATTTTTCTATTTGCATTTTTACATGCTTTTGAACTGCTAGATTGGGCAGAAGCTGGGACAAGTAATGTGAGCTCACTCTATTAGGCGGCGCTAGGGATCCGAACTGCTGAACTGCCGACTTCTCTGATCGACAAGCTGAGTGTCTTAGCAATATCCCTATTCTTATCCTTTAGCTAAGACTTAATTAAATCAAAAGTGAGTATCAAGGAAAAATCAGGGATGAAAAACCTATGGCAGTGGGGGTAAAGTTTTGATAGGCAGGATCCATTTGATAGTTGTTCTGAGTTGCTTCTTGAGGTGGGCAGCCACAAATGTTATAACTAAATTTTCCAACACGTCATGAGGCTGGGGGTTATTTATTGGAAGAATCCTCGGTGATCAATGATATCTTCCATATAATATGCTCTGATCCCCACCTTATAAGGATAGGAAACTATTTTGACAATTTTCTGCCATCAAGAAAACCGAGAGCAGCAAATGGTAGGCTCAGAGTTCAAATAGCTTACAGCTAAAGGTTAGTTCCTCCTGATCTAAGAATTATAGGGAAGTGGCAGGAAGAGAGTTCATTTTGTTCAAGGAAAACTTTAAGAAACTATCCCAGAAGGAGAGGAGTCAATGCTGACTCCTCAGCCTTCCATCATTCCAAAATGAGGACCCCAGATTGGTACTGTTGTGGCCTGCCAGTGGCCAGCACAGTTGGCAGCAGATTCAGACAGTGAGGAGGTTGGGGAGTACATGGGCCAGTCCTGTAGTCTAGGGAAGACTCTGAGGGGGGCTCTGTGTTGGGAGGCAGATAGTGGGTCAGAGCTGTATGCCAGTTCTCAACTGCCTTCAGAGTCAGAGATCAGTGAGGCAGACGAACAGCTGGAGCCTGTTCCCAGTGTGCGCATGCGCAGAGTTGCCAGACGAAGGAAACAGCTAAAGAACAGGGGTTGACTTGGGAGTAAGGCCACAGGTGGACGGTGAATGGCCCCTCCCAGAGGAAACAAAAGAGGAGCGAAAGGGGAGTGGAGTTTGCAAGAGACAATCAGTTCAATTAATTGCTTGGTGATTGGAGGCTAAAACATATGAAGAACATCTGCAGGGACTGGGTATGTCTAGTTTAATGAAAAGAAGGATTGGGGAGACATGATAACAGTGTTCCAATATCTCAGGGGTTGCCGCAAAGAAGAGGGAGTCAAACTATTCTCCAAAGCACCTGAGGGTAGGATAAGAAGCAATGGGTGGAAACTTATCAAGGAGAGAAGCAACTTAGAACTAAGGAGACATTTCCTGACAGTTAGAACAATTAATCAGTGGAACAAATTGCCTCCAGAAGTTGAGAATGCTCCAAAACTGGAAGGTTTAAGAAGTTGTTGGATAACCATTTGTCTGAAGTGGTGTAGGTTTCCTGCCTAAGCAGGAGTGGACTAGAAAAACCTCCAGGTCCCTTCCAATTTGTTATTCTATACACAAGCCATTATATTTTTAGGAGCCTCTTTTCTAATATGTCCTTTATTTGTTTCCCCCCAAAAAGATATGGACATACTGCTAGAAAGTCTTGCTAGAAAATCCTGATGGTATCAGGTAGGGATTTGATACCTGATCCACTTCTTTTCCTTCCAAAACATAACTCCTTGCATGCACGCGAAGAAATAAATTGTTACATTTCTCCTCCGTGCTGTAAAAACCTAGGCCATCTGTAGCTCATCCTTTTCTTGGTCAATAATAGATGAACAGAGCCCTGAATACTGAGTGGATAATCCATCAAAGACAATCAGGGCACATGCTTTCTCAAAGCAATTTTGCAATCAAGGTAGGAATTCTACCCATTTGACCGCCTACCTTTTCCCCCTAGTTATTATTTTATTTCTGAAGCCGAAATTGTCACATGCAAAAGCATTACCCTCCGGAGGGACATGGGGCTGTAATCCAGCTCCTTAATTAGAAGAATGGGAGAACGAGAATTAATGGTGCTTTGTGTGACATTGAGCAAATTTCAGGTAGGCTGGGAGAGTCTCTTCCACAAAGCCCGAAAATAATACAGTAATTGGAATAAGACCAGCGAAAAAAAATAAAATAAATGAAAACACTATCTTTGTTTCACGTAGAGGAACAGAATTTTTAACCAAATACTGTGTGTTGGGAAAATTGAATTTTCTGCCCTGACAGCCGAAGCTAATAAGGTCAAGTGGAGAATTGTAAAATGTATTGTGACATTGTGTATCGCGGATGCATTTGTTGGATTAACAAATATACCACTTTGTTTTCTTTTCAAGTTGGAAACCGAAAACCTCCATTCTCAAGCCAGTCAGTCTAAGAACGGTCTTCTATAAAACTCTTCCCTTGAGATTGTCTACCTTCCTAATCTTCCCTTGAGATGCCCTTAAAGCTGCCCTAAAATGAACTGCCCTAAAAGGACACAACATGCCCTTACACAAGAGGCGCTACCCCTCCCTGAACACCCCATATACCTCCGTAGAATACTGAGGCTCCAGTGGCAGGACAGGGTGCCAGACAACAGAAGTCTTCTCAAGAGCAGGCCTGCCATCAGTTCACACCCTGCTGATGAAAGCCCAGAAACGCTGGTAGGGCCATGTTGCAAGGATGCCAGACCATCACATCCCTAAACAGCTCTTCAAACTGTCCTCAAGGAAAGTGATCACATGGGGGACAAAGGAAGCAATAAAAACAATGGTGGATTCCGGCTGGTATACCCCAGTATGGGCATATTGGTGGCTGCTGGGAGCAGCAGCCACCGTATCAGAATGGTGCTTTGGAGGTCCTACTCGCCTGCCCTCGTTCCTTACCTCTATTTGAACTAACCGGGACATTTGCACATGCACGCACAGCGTATGGTGCCTGTATGACACTCTGCTGAGCAGCTGGAGCATCGCAGGGCAATGGGTGCACATGCGAGCGCAGCGTGCATGCCCATGGTGGATGCCCCATCCTGTTGCAGTGTACCGGTTGCGACGGGATCCAGAACCCACCTCTGGATACAAGACACATTGAAAGCCTTCTTCAAGTCCCTGGATATTGACATTACCTTCTGTTAAACCCTGGCAGAAGACTGATCAACATGGTGCACGCTGATCCACCAAGGCTTCCAAACATCTAAGGATAGAGAACAACTGTAGCACAAGAGAAGCGAGCACTCCACAAAGCCAGAGTTGCAAATGCTGCAAAAATGGTGCCCCCACATGTCTGCCCGACATGTGGCAGAACATTTCATGCCCTTGTAAGCTTTACCAGCCACCTGCAAAGACATCGTGGTCAGCCCACATGTCAAGGTTCTCTTCGAACATGATGGATGGGCATCATCATCAACCTTCCATGAAGCTGGCAACTCACCCAGACATTGGGATATCGACTGAGAAGACTGTAATTCCACTGATTTTAGAATGCATGTATTCCATAAAGATTCAAGTCAACAATATTAAATCAGAATGATGTGACTATCTTTCAAAGGGAGCTTTGAACCAGGTACTAATGGAAACATAAGTAAAAGACACAACCTCATAATCCAAGGAAAACCAAATGGTCAACCACACTTCTGTTGATATGCTTCCACCATAGAACAATATGCACAAGAACAGATCAGTATTAAAATATGATCATGCTAATTTGAGTCATTTATTTTATCGTGCACTTAAATTGCGCCAAATAAATGTAGATGTACCAGTTACCACTCGAAATTTTACCTTTTTTAGATTGCACCCTTGGGAGAGAAGGAGCTCACTAAATACTCTTCATTTGGAAGAAGTAGAAATTCTTCACATTTTCAGGTCAGTTAATACTGAAGGATTATCATTATTTTTCACATGTTGCTAAAGGGGTGAGAGAAGCAATCATCATAGTAAAAGTAGAGGTACAGTTACACCTAAAACTTAATAGTGTTCTGTTCTATTTATGACCAGAATAAGTTGCCGGGGAAACAGTTTGCTAATTTAATTCTTGAAAAGTCTGAGACTTAAAAAGGAAATAATATTCTTTGAGGTTTTGATCTGTTTTTGTTTTCTAACCTCCCTCCCTCCCTCCTTTCCTTCCTTCCTTCCTTCCTTCCTTCCTTCCTTCCTTCCTTCCTTCCTTCCTTCCTTCCTTCCTTCCTGGGCGGGGGGGAGACACTATTTTTTAAAGTTTTTCCCCCTATTCATTTCTAATCATACAAAAATTCTCTGCATAATATATGAATGCACAGACTCCCAGAATGGAAGCAAAAGGATTATTGGTCATTCCGCCTAATCACCAGAATTATAATCCATTATATACTATAAAAGATTATAAGCATTATAACCTTATGAGAACTTGAAATTTCAATACAGAATTGATATTGAAACTTAGTTGTAGTATCTGCGGTAAACGTCACCAAACAGCGTTCTCGAAAAGGCCCTCTCAGCCAGCTTTACCGTGTTACACATTATTAAGTTGCAAATTGTGAGAGAAATCATTATATCAAAAGGCCTACCGCCACTAAATTAATACCATCTTCCACTCATTACTGACAGGGTGTTCCTGAGCCCTTGTGATAAAAAGGCTATTGGTTTAGCACTTTCCTTTCTGAGAAGAGGGACTCAGTGGAGCTTAATAAGGTATTTTGCAGAAAAAAAAGAGCACTTGATTAAAAGCAAACTGTCATAATCAACAGAAGTAGTTTGGGGGCAAAAATCATAAAGATTATCAATAATGTTGGAGTACCAAAAAGTCCAAGAGTGTGTTCCCACTTATTGGAATATTGCCTAGGTGTGCTTTGCTATTCGGATTCAGTGAAGGGGACACCTTGTATATACAGTACAGAGAATAGGAATATTATTATATGAACCAACTAGCACTCTCATCTAATGCTTCAAAGAATAGAATAGAATAGAATAGAATTGGATAGAATAGAATAGAATAGAATAAAGTAAGGTAGGTGTTCTGACCCCCTCCTCCGTCCAGTAACGAATGCCGAGACAAGCTTAATTGGAATGTCCTTTAATAGCAAGACCAAAATCTTGATGGCTGAAAGCCAAGCAAACAAACAGATAAGGACCTTGGCAGCAACTCAGACAAACCTTGGCAGCAATCCAGCCTGCCAAGTTAGTTACAACAGTTCTCTTTAATCAATGTGTTGACTTCTGCAAGAGGGGCGTGCATCAGCAGTCTTTTTTATAGTCTGGAGAGGAGCCTAATGACCATCAGCTGAGCGCAATTACCTCCCGTACTTCGCAACTGTTCCTGAAGCCTAGTATCTCTTCGATGGCGTGCATCCAGGAACAACTCACTACTGGCCTCCGGCTCACTCTCCCTTGTCTCCTCCCCACTGGTCCAAGGCTCAGGTGCTTCCTGGCGGCCAACCAGTGCTGTGGGGATTAGGTGTTCAGCAGAGTGATGGCAAGGGGGAGTATATTTATGTTTTTTTGGCATGCAATCCCCTATAGCATCTTGAGGGGAGAAGTTGAAACAGGTTGTGTCCAGTTTGTGAGAGGTCTGTAGATATTTGCTCAGCCACTTTCTGGTTTGTGCCATATAGAGGGCCTCAAGGGAAGGCAGGCTGGTTGAATTTTTTTTTTCCTGCTGTCCTAATTATCCGTTGAAATCTGCACATGACCTGTTTTGCTGCTGTGCCAAACCAGACAGTTAACGATGTACAAAGATGAGCATCTTTTAAATCTAACACATTGGTGAATTTCCAAACAAAGTACTAACATGCAGGCATTTTGATTTTGTGAGAAAACATTCATACTTGGAAATGAGAATGGCACTAGAGGGTGGTGTTTTACTTAATGAAGCTCTTCTCCAAAGCACCTGAGGTGAGGGCAAGAAGCAATGGGTGAAATCTAATCAAGGAGAGAAGCAACTTAGAACCCAGGAGAAATTTCCTAACAATTGGAACAATTAATCAGTGGAACAACTTGCCTCCAGAAGTTGTGAATGCTCCAACACTGGAAGCTTTTAAGAAGAGATTGGACAATCATTGGTCTAAAGTGGTGTAGGATTTACTGCCTAAGCAGGGGGTTGGACTAGAAGACTTCCAAGGTCCCTTCCAACTCTGTTATTCTATTCTGTTTTGTTCTGTTCTGTTCTGTTCTATTCTATTCTATTCTATTCTTTCCTTAATCCCATTGATTGGATTGGATTATTCATGAAGAAGAAGTAGTCAGATGAGATCCAGAGTTGGTTGGATGCCAAAAGTGTTCCCAATGGATATACTGGCATCTGTAAACTTGACAAATCTAATATTGCAAGTTGAACTTTATTTAAGAAATGTTGTACTTTCTATTCATGCTGGTGCTTGGTAATGTAAGTACGTTCCAGTGTGTCACATGAATATTCATTTGATCTAACATAACGCAAAAGGGTTATCATATTAAGAGCTCTCATGTTATGCTAGAAGTGATGAACTGTAATATGATCTAACACTAATTTAATTGGAAGAAAATTGTCAGCAAAGTCTTGCTTTGGGGTGCTACGGCTCCTGTCAAGGCAAACTTTCCCCCTCTAGTTTTATCCTTATCTATAGAGTCAGCATTTTGAAAGCAGTAATACAAAGCGATTTTTGGTCTTTCTTGAGGGAAGCTACTTAAAGGGAAAGCAAATCACCGAAGCTTCATTGTATTCAGTTGAAGTACTACCATTCATTTATTCTAAACCTTCCTTCTGTCTGTTGTGGCCTGTCGGCCGCCAGTCCCTCCAGCAGCTGAATCAGAGGAGTAGGAGGCAGTGTGGGAGTGAGGGTCAACATCAAGGCAACCTGAGAGCTCCAAGGAGGAAGAAGAAATGGAGCTGGCAGAGAAAGAGAGAAAGAGGTGGAGCCTGGGCCATCTATCAGCCCTCAGATGGAGAGTCAACAGGTGCCAGGTCTGGAGATGGCTGATGAGGAAGAGGAGGAACATCTGGGTCCAGTACCTGACACACAGATGTGCAAAAGGAGAGGAGAAGAGTGGAAATCCGTGAGCCGATCCTTGGGAAGGAAGAGCCACAGCTGCTAGTGAAGCTCCACCCTAGCTCTGGGGATAAAAGGCAGGAGGCAGAGATGAATAGATGTGGCACATAACTATTCATCTTCTGGCCGGATGGACTTGTTAGCCTGTGTTGAGAGAGAAACTTTTTGCCGGGGTTACTGGCATTCCCAATAAAGGAATATTTGAGTTAACTTGAGAGGGTTTGTTGTATTTGGGGAGCTGGGTCAGAACACTTTCCTCCTTCCTTCCTTCCTTCCTTCCTTCCTTCCTTCCTTCCTTCCTTCCTTCCTTCCTTCCTTCCTTCCTTCCTTCCCTCCCTCCCTCCCTCCTTCCTTCCCTCCTTCCTTACTTCCTTCCTCCCTCCCTCCCTCGCTCGCTCCTTCCTTCCTTCCCATGGGACACACTTTCAGGTAAATATTGCCAATTTAGACTGACTCAATTTATCCTCCAGGGCAATGAGACAAGAGGATTTTTCTGAATTTTGTGAAACATCAAGTGAGATTTAACTAGTTTCTCTCCTATGGCTGTCTTTCTCCAAAATCTTTCTTACTTACCTTAGTGTTGGTTATTCTTACTGTTTTATCATGGTTCAAAAAGAAGCATTTTGTTCTTGCCTTCAGGTCTTAATGCCATTTATCCCCATGTTATGTTGTCCTCAAGGTCAGAGCTAAGTTCCCATGATTGTGGCTGCCATCTTGACATTTTTTTCTTGACACATTCTTGGGGGTTGCCCTGCAGAGACATGTACTGTACACTAGCTGAACATACTTGATATATTTAAGGGTAAACATTATTTTTGAAGCCATAATTTTAACACCTTCATCCCTATTTATAATATATCATTAAATTATAATTTAATGTTATACTTTATGGCTTAAGGTACAGGTTGGTTTTGTAGCCTGTTTAAATGACAAATTTGAAAAAAACACACCTTAAAAATTCACAGTAATCATACATACATACATACATACATGCCAAGTATCACACACTCATCACAAAATCTCCAGAACCATAAAGCCTACAAACTTGAAATTTGGCACATATATTCCTCTTGGCTTTTAGGTGCTCGTTAAGAAAGGATTTTTCCAAATGACCACCAGATCATTAGTATTTCTTAAACAGTAATTAACATGCTCTGATGCTAAGGTATTCTACTCCCCCTCCCCACCTGAAAAGAGCTTTGTCCCAACTGCCAGTTGCCTCACATTCCGTTACCTCATTTCAAATTGGCAGACGTTCCACTCCTTCACTCAGGAGTGGTTTGAGGCTCCTTACAGAACTACATGTTGCTACCTCAACAAAATGTCTACGCTTTCCACCTATGCAACTGCTTCCGGACTCAAGATGACAGGAACAATATTCCCTTATGTATTTCAATCACTGACCAGCACTGAGCCAATGGATTGAACTGGAGTAAACTGGATTTCTCCTGCATTGACCCGATCAAATATTTTTGTCGTGAAGCATGGGTATACATTTAGCGTGTGTGTGTATGTGTGTATGTATGTGTATATGTGTATACATATACATATACAAGTTATAAATAGCAATAGCAATAGCAGTTAGACTTATATACTGCTTCATAGGGCTTTCAGCCCTCTCTAAGCGGTTTACAGAGTCAGCATATTGCCCCCAACAACAATCTGGGTCCTCATTTTACCCACCTCGGAAGGATGGAAGGCTGAGTCAACCCTGAGCCGGTGAGATTTGAACAGCCGAATTGCTGAACTAGCAATCAGCTGAAGTAGCCTGCAGTACTGCACTCTAACCACTGCGCCACCTCGGCTCTCGTATGAGCTGTAAAAAAAGACAGCACTTTATAAAATGACTCAAAATGGGATCAAATCTCAAGTGGTAGAGTTTGAAGTCCTCTGTTGTGTGACCATGAGACCTATGGACTCAGCATTTCCCTTGCAGGTGAATTATAGCTCTTTTCTACCTGTTGTAGGAGAAGATGCAAAATCCCTGAAGATGTGTGAAGAGACAAGTTATCTCAAGAGGAAAGATCCAATTGCTATTTTGACCTGGATCTCTCCTTCTGTCTAAGTCATACATATAGAAAAAATGAACTACTTTCTCTGGAGGAACTTAAACTTGATTCCTGTTGAATTCTAGAAAGTTTAACATAATAAATACAGTTCCCTATTATGTTGTTGCTCCACCTGGACAACTGGGGAGGCTTTAACACATAACCACAGACCTGCGATCATAGTGACTGCAACAGTTTTCCAAAATGTTCAGAACACCCCTATTTTTTAGAAATTGACTGTTTTGGTTCTGAATAATTCCCCCCCTCCCACCACCACCAATAAGAGTGTATGCAGCATCATTCTTATGTCAGTTATTTGGTGTTTTCTGTAGTGACATTTGAATTTGAGTTGCGTTTCATTTTGACTGCAGAACTTTGTTCACGTATATATTTTTTATAATGTCGGGGCCACGTTTTCCACCAAAAAGAGAGCAATTTGGTGATCCATACTCTGAAGAAACTTTTCTAACATGATATGGAGAAGCAGAGAGCGATTTGAATGAAGTGGAATCGGATTGTGATGAAAATTTTGTAATGGATGATGAGGAATCCGTCACTGATTCTGACATCAGCGATGATGAAGCTCCTGATGAAATTGATGACCTACATCGTGCAATAATTTATATGGCAAGAACAAATTCAAGTGATCTTCTGCACATTTTGGAAGCAATAGATCCAGAAACTCTAGTCACAATATTGTTGTGCAATTACCTGGACTACAGCCAGCAGCTAGTAATCTCGGAAATTCACCTACTCCCCTAGAGATTTGGAAATTATCACTTTCTAAAGAAATCATTAGTGCCATCATTCAGTGGACAAATGTAACAAATAGAGAAAAAACATTGAAGTTGTAAGATTGGAGAAACAAAAAGTGACCTGCGCCATGTGGATTTGATCAATAGATCAATACATTTTTTGCTTCACTGCTCCATACATCAATTTTTAGATCCAACCATGAAAAGATCAAATGTCCTTTTGCTACAGAGGTCATTATGACCTCATGTCCATAATAGAATAGCTGAAATAGTATGTCTGTACAGGTTAAAGTTGATTCCTGTTGAATTACAGAAAGTTTAACATAATAAATACAGTTCACTATTATGTTGTTGCTCCACCTGGACCACTGGGGGGGGGATTTAATGTGAGAAGAGCTTATTCAGATTCTGATCAGAGACCAATGGGATTGTCTACAACATAAGATTGGAGATGGAAGATAAAATTATAGGACCTGGAAGTTCTTGGGTGTCCTAGATGATGCCCTCAAACACTTAACACCTTTCGTTCAGTGTCCTGAGTGTTGCATTCCCTATTTCAAAGTTTTCCTTTACTCACTGTAAACTATAAGTAAATGTGGGGGCTGACAAGCTAGCAAACTCCTGATGCAAATGGAGAAAAGCAGAGTTGGGTTGCAGCCAACATGAAAAGGGCATTGTTCAACTTAAATTAATAGTGGCTTCTGCATTTCTTCATGACAGTTTGCTCCCCAGATGCACAAAGGAGGCCAAGAGGGAAATAGATACAAATTAAAGTCAGGAGGAACTGATTCACTGTCCTCCCCACCCCAGAAACTGTTTTCCATGTTACAAAATTGCAAAAGGTTTTTTATAAAGTGGGGAGAAAGCTCATGAGAATTTGGATACCCCCTGAGATTCATGTTCAAATAGGAAATCCATTTAATGCATTATTTTTTGGGGGTGGGGGGAATTCTTCCCAATGTCAGAAATTAGGGAAATCATGATAGGAATGAACATGATCCAGATTTCCTAAAACAAGGAAGAAATTTTATTCACGGTCCTATTAATTGTCAAACTCTGTGACAAGCCAACTTTTTTAAAAAATCAATTGCATCATGCATCACCATAAGGACTTCCATTTACCTTCCATATCCCTGGTGTCATAGTGGTTAAAGTACTGCATTGCAAGCCAACTCTGCCCACAACGTGGTGTTCGATGCCAACCAGTTCAAGATTGATTCAGCCATCCATCTTTCTGAGGTCAGTAAAATGAGGACTCAAATTGTTGGAGGCAATACGCTGACTCTGTAAATGGTTTAGAGAGGGCTGTAAAGCATTATGAAGTGGTATATAAGTCTAATTACTATTGCTATTACTAACCATGGGGTAAAACCAAGCAGAATTTGCTACCAGGCAAGACAAATACTAAGAAAAGGAAATTACCCTGTTTTTCTTCCATAACAGTTTTTGTCTATCAAAACTGGCATTGAAATATTTTCCAAGGAGAATTGGAAAATAGAAGGATGCTTTAGGTACCAAGAGGTAGTGAATGGCCTCTTTTCATTATATTGTGATTTGTTAAATGTTTCTGAAAAATGACAGATCTTCATTGAGAACATCAGCTGTGGGTCATTTCAATAATTCTACTGATCCTAAAAATGATTGCTTTCCTTGGAGAAATTCTAAGAAATTATCCCCCTAAATCCTTTTGCCTATAAATTGGCTGGTGGCATCTGAAAGGGTCTTTGGAACCAGATCTATAAGAAATTCTGAAGTTGAGAGGAAGAAGGAAGAAGATGAGGAGGAAGATGAAGAGGTGGAGGAAGAGAAGGAGAAGAAGGAGGAGGATGGTGGGTCAATTCATATTGATATGCCACTTTGAGTTCTGACTCTCCTGAATCCAAATCCTTTTCCAATCCTGTCATATCCCTGCCATTGGAGAAGATTAAGTTTACTCTTTGAACATCTCTAAAATAATCCTGTCATGTTGGAATGGGATTAAACAAACACAGTCAAATAATCTGCAAATCCAACCCAACCAATGGCAGATCTTAAAAGGATTGAATAGGCTTGCTGCTGGTTCACACTCATGTGGGAGACTACCAAATAATTTTAGGGTTGTCGGCAAAATTGAGAACTTGACAAAATGCCCTAGAAGATGGCAATAGGAAACCACTTCCTTATTGGTGCCAAGAAAGGACTGGAAGCTGCCTATGAAATCACCAGGAGTTGAGCTCAGATCAAATAAAATTTAACTTTATTTATACTTTGTGACTTTCTTGTAAAATATAGAAGTACACCATATCAGTACGGAGAGAGATAATGGGAATGCAGAAATACATTTTGATAGCTGTTACCTTGTTTTGTAACTTCTCCTGGAAAAATTGATAGATATTGCACCTGAATCACCTTTAATTTTCATACAGGGATTTGTACTTTTGAATGAAAACTACTCAAAGCTATTTTATTTGTATGGGTGTCTGGTCAACTATATGCCAAATATACTAGAGAAGGAAAGGAAATGAATATCACCAGTCACAAAGTCTTTGCAATGAACAATTGTAGCCAAACTTCAGTTGAATGTAGCTGAACTTTAAAGAGTGTTAAGAATAAATAAGAAATGAAATGCAAGTATTGATATGCTGCCGACAACTCCTTCAACTAGAACTGGTCCATGGGACGCAGCATCCAGAAGAGCAGGGAAGTCCTGTGTACTCTAGAGATTGATTGCTTCATTGGTTCATAACACCTGAAATTATTTATTTTAATTAAACAAGTTATATAGTTGCTCTTTTCCCAAAAAATGACTGTTGGAGGTCTAAAACGTTTAAAGCAACAAGCACAACTCCTCTCGTGAATGAAGGCAAATATAGACCAGAAACGGTATTCAGCCGGTTGGACTGGTTTGCCTGAACCGATAGCAGAAATTGTGGGTGGGCCCTATGCCATTCTAGAGTCCACCCCGGCTCTATGCTGTCCTATTTAGGCACATTTTTTGAGGCTGGGTACAGGCACAGAAGGCACATGAATAAGCAAAGCACATACATGGAAGGCCAGGGGCATGCACAGAAAGGGCACAGCAAACCAGTGATAACAAAATGTAAAACCCATCGCTGATATAGGTGTCCCAGGATAATGGTGCAGGATTCAATCTGGGTCAGTCATTGGGACCAGAAGTTTTGTCTTCCAAGCTTTCAGACTTGTGCTGGAGCCCATCCTCAGGGAACGTTTCTCTACCAGAATGTGTACTTCAGTGGTGGGATATGACCTGTGTGCCCTGGTACGGGCATATTGGTCCCTGCTGGGAGCAGCAGATACCGTTCAGGAGGGCCCGCCCTCGCTCCTTACCTGTATTTCAGCTGTTCGGGGCTTCCGTGCATGTGCATGGACCATACAGAGCCTGTGCAATGCTTCGTCGAACAGCTAGAGCATCGCGGAGCATTGCGGAGCATTGCAGGCGGTTAGTACACATATGCGTGCTGCGTGTTTGTGCGCGCATGCTGTGCACGTTCATGTAGTGGACGCTTGGCACCATTGCACCGTATTGGTTGCACCGGGATACAAAACCCACCACTAGTGTACCTTGATCCAGATTGGATCCTGCAACTCATCTAATTTTTTTAAAAAAGCATTAACTATCAGGCTCAATTACAAAGCCCAAATGCTTGGAGGAATTACCGAAATTTAATTGCCTTAGAGAAGACTTATATGATCTCAAATAAGTATTGGATAACCCTTTGTCTGAAGTGGTGTAGGGTTTCCTGCCTAAGCAGGAGGTTGGACTAGAAGACCTCCAAGGTCCCTTCCAACTCTGTTATTTTATATTCTATTACAATATATACTAGCAGGCCATTTATTATTATTACTATTTTTTAAAAAAAATTCTAAATCAACTACTGCATTAAAAAAAAAACAGAATTCTTTCAGAATATACTTGTAAAAGGTTGTTGGCATATTTGTTAAGTCATCCATATTCTTTTTGGTTAAATAAGAAATATCTCATGGACCGCTTGTGATTGTAATTTTCTAACAAAATATTTAAAGAACACAACTAATTAATAGCATAAAACACATATCTGCCATTAAGTAAAAGCAATTAGAGAGCCAGATGCTCCACACATGTGAGATTTAACATTTCTAAGCATTTTTGCAAAATAGCAAATAATAAAAATTAATTACTTTTGGGCTGGGATCTGGATCCATTTTAGATTGTTCTATTTCTTTGTGTGTGTTTTTTCATAGATTCTATTGTATGATTTTACATAGATAATACAAAATACATTCAAATACATTAAAGGAAAGGGAGAAATATAGTAAGGTGAAAAAGAGAAAGAGAAAGAGAAGGAAAAAGAAGATAGAAAAGGAAAACAAAAGAACAGCAAGCATGAAATACGTATACAGTGTCCAATTTTCCTCTTGGCAGTTATATATACAATCCAGTTTTGCCTATGGAATCATGCCCTGCTTCTAAATGTGATGCTGATGGCATTAAAATGCATTTGAAGATTCTGCTTGCAGAGCAATTGAGCAACATGTATCCTGTGCCAGCAATTACAATAGAAGAGGTCAGACTTAGATCAGAGGTCTTTTCGGCAGCTATAAATCTTGCACAACTCAGGGGGGGGGGGAACTAAAACTAAGCCAAGCAAATTTACTGAAGAAGTTGGGGTTTCATGCAGACAAATGCAAGATCCAGCAATCTGAGCTGAGGATGAACTTTTATCTATTCAGATATCAGCGAGGGAATTAGGAGCTGTACATGATCAGAAGCTTCTTAATTGCAAAGCTTCTTCTCTGGTAACATTGCACTGCTAACTAGGGCATACAAAACCTTTGCCAGACCAATTCTCGAATACAGCTCATCTGCCTGGAACCCACACTGTATATTGGACATTAATACGATTGAGCGGGTCCAGAGGGTATTTCACGAGAAGAGTCCTCCACTCCTCTGCTTACAATAGAATCCCTTATGCCATCAGGCTCGAATTTTGGGGGGCTTGGACAACCTCGAACTAAGCCGCCTACGGTGTGACCTAAGCATAGTACACAAAATTGTCTGCTACAACGTCATACATGTCAAGGAGTACTTCAGCTTCGACCTCACTTATACACTGGGCAAACAATAGATACAAATTCAAGGTAAGCCTCTCCAAACCCGATTGCAGAAAATATGACTGAGTGGAATGCTCTACCTGACTAGAAAAAAAGAAGAAGGAAAGAAAAAAAAGAAGGAAGGAAGGAAGGAAGGAAGAAGAAGGAAGGAAGGAAGGAAAGAAAGAAAGAAAGAAAGAAAGAAAGAAGGAAGGAAGGAAGGAAGGAAGGAAGGAAGGAAAGAGAAAGAAAGGAAGGAAGAAAGGAGGAAAGGAAGAAAGGAGGAAAGGAAGAAAGAAAGAAAGAAAGACAGAAAGAAAGAAAGAAAGAAAGAAAGAAAGAAAGAAAGAAAGAAAGAAAGAAAGAAGAGGGAGGGAGGAAGAAAGGAATTTGTATTTAGAACTATGCCCCTGGAATTTGATTTCTGGTGTGTGCAAATTATGTGTGTGAGCGCATTTGTGCATTCGTGCGCATGCACAAACACACACACACAATTACAGTTTTGGCTGCTGTGATAACATTAGCTGTTTGTAGTTCGGAAGAGAATCAAGTCCTGTGGTTTATGAGAAAATGCAGGATTGCCTTTGGCATAATCTGAGAAGATATTTAAGCCATTAATTGAATGAAAAAATGGAAGCAAAGTTAAGAGTGCAAGTTCGGTTAATTTAAATTGCATTCCTCTGACAAAAAGCTCATCTCCTCCCACCCCTGCCAAACAACAACAACAACAAAAACAACAACAACACACACACAAACGCCATGAAGAAGCAGTTGCTGCCAGCTGGAGAAAAAAGAAAAAGAGAGAATGATCCAATTATTCCCAAGAAAGTATCTTTTCATATTATCTCTCTCATCATCTGGCAATTCGGGCAGATTGCTAATTAGCGGGATCGTTGACATGAAACTGTGGTTTTTGACACCATGACTCGCTAAGGAGGCTTCTTGTATTTTGAAGAGTTGTATCAAAGGGACGGAAGCTGTACCTGCTGATACACTTGTTTGTGCACAACTGTTAAAAACACAAACAGCATTAGTTATCCGACTAGCGGAGTTCCTGAGCTATCTTGCGTGCAGGAGTCCTGCTGGCTTCCATGCTGCTCCGGGAATAATGAGATGACTCGCCTGCAAATCCTTATTCGGTTTCACTTACTTTCCCGGAATTGCATCGTGAGCAAAAAGATTGACAATCTTAGCCGAGTCAATATGCAAGTACTGAGAGAGAATCAAGAGAGTGAAATAATGAGATATGCTTTGGACTTGCTTTACTTAAGCGCATGAAGTTCAAAATAGACTCCGGAGACCCTCCTGGACATAAACCTCTAGTTCTTTTAGGGAAAATCGGAAGTGATTTGATTTATTGATTTGATTTATTGCATTTCTATGCCGCCCTATTCCCAGAGGGACTCAGGGCGGCTCACAAACCAAAGTAAGGGGGGGGGGATACAAACAGGAGGAAAACAACGGACAAACAACTACAACAATTTAAAAACAATCAACAACCACACAATCCGAGCAGGGACAGGGAACTCGTCAGCCCCAGGCCTGTCGGAACAGCCAGGTTTTAAGGGCTTTGCAGAAAGCCTGAAGGGTGGGGAGGGTCCGAATCTCCATGGGGAGCTCGTTCCAGAGGGCCGGAACAACCACAGAGAAGGCCCTCCTCCGGGTGGTAGCCAATCGGCATTCCCCACAGCTTTCATCAGGGATTCTTCCCATGTCTGAGTGTTCCATCTTGCCTATGGACTGGTATCCAGGTGGCATTCTACTCAAGACCAATGATGTCATTAGTTAGGTTCAACCAAGGTCAACTAGATGTTGTCCTGCTATGAAAAAATGCCAATATCCTGCTCAGTGGGGGGTTCCGGATCCCGTTGCAACCAGTACAGTGCAACGGGGCCAGGCGCCCACCACATGAATAGGTGCAGTGTGCATGCATGCGTACTTACCGCCTTCAACACTCTGCAACACCTCCATGGTGCTCCAGCTGCTCGACAGAGCAGTGTGCATCCACTGTACATTCCATGCACATGTGCAGAAGCGTCCAAGAATATCGATGAGCAGCGCGGGTGGGAGGATGGGCCCTTCGGAGCACTGTACCGGAATGGTACCCGATGCTCCCGGCAGGCTCCGGTACGCCCATACCAGGGCACACTGGTTGTAACCCACCATTGATCCTACTGCAATTATGTTGAAAATCTCTGTAGAATACAGAATAATGGGACCTTGGAGGTCTTCTAGTCCAACCTCCTGTTCAAGTAGGAGATGCTATACCAGGGATGGTGAATCTTTTAGGCACCGAGTGCCCAAAGTGCGTGCCTAGACCCAAACTGCAAGGTGCGGGTGTATGTATGTGTGCCCCCCGCATGTCTCTGTGCCCTCGCCCAAACTGCAAGGGGCAGGCGCATGCACACATGTACCCCATGCATGTGCAGCAGCGTCCCATGCATGCCCCAAGCATGCGCGGCAGAGACCTGAAGACCAGCTGGTCAGCGAGAGGCATATGCGCATGTAAGGCAGATATCCAAACAGAGCTGGGACGACAGCACACATACCCATAGAGAGGGCTGTACATGCCATCTCTGGCAGACATGCCATAGCTTCCCCACTACTGCCCTATATCATTCCAGGCAAATGGTCATCCAATCTCTTCTTAAAGACTTGCAGTGTTTGGGCATTCACAACTTCTGGAGGAAAGCTCTTCCACTGATTAATTCTTCTTACTGTCAGGAAATTTCTCCTTAGTTCTAAGTTGCTTCTCTCATTGATTAGTGTCCACCCATTGCTTCTTGTTCTACCCTCAGGTGCTTTGGAGAACAGCTTGACTCCCTCTTCTTTCTGGCAACCCCTGAGATATTGGAAGACTGCTATCATGTCTCCCCTGGTCCTCCTCCTCCTCCTTCTAGAGCCGAGGTGGCGCAGTGGTTAAATGCAGCACTGCAGGCTACTTCAGCTGACTGCAGTTCTGCAGTTCGGCTGTTCAAATCTCACCAGCTCAAGGTTGACTCAGCCTTCCATCCTTCCAAGGTGGGTAAAATGAGGACCCGGATTGTTTTGGGGGGCAATATGCTGATTCTGTAAACCGCTTAGGGAGGCCTGAAAGACCTATGAAGTGGTATATAAGTCTAACTGCTATTGCTATTGCTATTTTCTCTCTCTCCCTCCCTCCCTCCCTCCCCCCCCCTCTCTCTGTGTAGGGGAATAATGTCTGTTTGAACTTTTTTTTTTCTTTTAATTCAGTTTCTCACTAATTTCCAAGCATTGTCCTGATAGATTTTTCCCTGGGATATATTTCAAAGATGTCAAACTGCAGCCTATTATTTCTTTTATTTGAAAACAAAGCCAAACACACCCTTTTAGATTCATATCATTGTGATTTTCTTCTTGACTCCACTATGAGTTCCCTTACCAGGCCTACGAATAGCGCTTTCCCCCAGATATACAGCATCCGCAATCTCTGCTTTGAGCGGCAATATTACTCTTTCCACCACATGCTGGGACAACTGGAAATGACTATTCTATTTCCTTCTGTTTGCAGAGCTCTCGGATATATCTGCTCATTTATGGTTGGAGGCAACATTCTGGAAAAGATGAATCTCCCGAACACATTACTTCAGAATACAAAGCAAACGCTCTTATATATATATATACTTATCTTTAGATTTATCCCCTGTAACTCAATGAGTCTTGCTTTTGAACAAGCATGCTGAAAAGGTCCACACTGTTACCTTCTCAGATAACAAAGGCAATATTTAAGATGCACACAGAGACACACAGACACACAAGTTGGGAATCATCCAATATCAAGCTGACATCTTTTCTGTTTTGAAGATTGTATGTCACAGAATGATCTGCTTTTGAATGTCCCCTCCATTCTAAAAATAGTTGCCCAACTTCTCGTGGCTTTTCCTTCCCACGCTTTCATGTCCACATCAAGAGAGACGGGATGATGGGTTGTCATGTACCTGTGCAAAGATCTAAGGTGTTAGTGTGGCATTGCACATTCTCTCTGATCACAGAGCTTGTCTCATAAAACAGACACATTATCGTGTCTTCCCATGGTTTGTCTTTGGGAGGTGTGAGCTGATGGAAGATCTCAATTTTAACTGCACTCTGAAAGTGGCCATATGTTTTAATTATTGCATTACATTCAAATTCTCTTTTTTTGTATGAAGACTTGGAAGGACTCACGGGAGAAGAGCCTAATGCTGGGAAAGATTGAGGGCAAAAGAAGAAGAAGGAGATGACAGAGAATGAAGTAACTGGATGGAATCACCGAAGCAGTCGGTGTGAGCTTAAATGGACTCTGGGAGATGGTAGCAATAGCAATAGCAATAGCAATAGCAATAGCAATAGCAATAGCAATAGCAATAGCAGTTAGACTTATATATCGCTTCATAGGGCTTTCAGCCCTCTCTAAGAGGTTTACATAGTCAGCATATTGCCCCAACAACAATCCTTGTCCTCATTTTACCCACCTCGGAAGGATGGAAGGCTGAGTCAACCCTGAGCCAGTGAGATTTGAACAGCCGAACTGCAGAACTGCAGTCAGCTGAAGTAGCCTGCAGTGCTGCATTTAACCACTGCGCCACCTCGGTAGAGGACAGGAAGGCCTGGAGGAACATCGTTCATGTAGTTGTATTGGGTTGGACACAACTTCACAACTAACAACATGAATACTTTTAAAACACCCTACACTCCTAATTGTGGTTATGACTCCTAAGAATCTTGCTATGAATCTTAATATGGATCTTTTTTTTTTGCTTGACCTCTGGCATGATCTGTATCTCCACAAACAGCCAATAAATATTCATCAATATAAAACCAATGATATCCCTGGTCTGTCTTCCTATCCCCATCTCTTCTGCACATCACAGGAACACCTAAATTAAGATGCCATTTAGGGAATATATTTTTATATATCCTGCCATGTGGATCAAAATGTATACTTAGATGTACGGGTAGGATAATGACAGCTTGATTATTTATTTATTGCTCAGAGGCATCTGCAGTTTCATTTGTGACACAGAAACAAAGTGATTGTGAAGCCACCACACACAGGAGCATTACATAACAGGAAATACAATGGGATCAAGGAAGTGCTTCTAATTTTCCACTGCTGTGATTATCTTGTCAGAGTTTGCAGCTTGCACTTACCAGATGTTAACAATATCAGAGGTTCTGAAGTGTCTTCTTTGCTGGTACAGGAAGATTTTTACAGCAGAGGGGAAAAAGAAAAAAAGAAAAACAAGAAAAACCTGGCATTTTCCCTGCTGGAAGAAGACAAAATTGGCAATTTAGAACAGCAGTTTTAACTGAGCAATGCAGTTTACATCGATTTATCTAATTCATTAGAATATTAACTAACCAATCACAGCCAAGTCATCACACAGATCTAATTTTTGCCATCTGTCTGATGCTTAGTAAACATTTTCATTAATTCAAAGATGCAGTAGAGGGCAAGGGATGCGTTGGCTCAGTGGCTGAGATGCTGAGCTTGTCGATCAGAAAGGTCGGCAGTTTGGTGGTTCGAATCCCTAAGCACCGCATAACAGAGTGAGCTCCCATTACTTGAGCCGAGGTGGCACAGTGGTTAGAGTGCAGCACTGCAGGCTACTTCAGCTGACTGCAGTTCTGCAGTTCGGCTGTTCAAATCTCACCGGCTCAAGGTTGACTCAGCCTTCCATCCTTCCGAGGTGGGTAAAATTGGATTGTTGGGGCAATATGCTGACTCTGTAAACTGCTTAGAGAGGGCTGAAAGCCCTATGAAGCGGTATATAAGTCTAACTGCTATTACTATTGCTACTTGTCCTAGCTTCTGCCAACCTAGCAGTTCAAAAGCATGCAAAAATGCAAGTAGAAAAATGGAGACCACATTTGGTGGGAAGGTAACAGCATTCCGTGTGCCTTGGGTGTTTAGTCATGCTGACCGCATGACCACGGAGACGTCTTCGGACAGTGCTGGCTCTTTGGCTTTGAAACGAAGATGAGCACCACCTCCTAGAGTTGGGAACGACTAGCACAAACGTGCAAAGGGAACCTTTACCTTTTAGTAGAGGGCAGAAAGTAACTCTGATCCTTTCCCAGTAAGCCAAGGGAGCTCAGCTCCATTTCTGCAAGAGTTACTTGGCCTTCCAGAGTGAGTGATCCATGTGGCAAACCACCCCATCCATCATTTTTCAATCTTCAGTTTAATATTTAGTCTATACAACGCCTCCATACATCATAAATAGCCCTACGTAAGTACACATGGCAAATATGAGACTTGAATAAATCCTACATATTGTAAAAATAAAGTTAGTCTTTAGGGGGAGAAAAAAAAGCATTTGATTGATTGATTGATTGATCTGTTGGCTGGTTGGTGTGATTTACTTGTTACCTTAGTCCCAATGGACTCTAGGCAATGTATAGATACAAGTGATTAAAGCAGAAACACAGTGATTACCAGAATTAATTCTGGAACCAATAGTTTTACTGGTCAATGCTCAAAATTATTCTAGAACAACCAAGTTGTTACCGTTTTACCAGGATTCTTCGAAGCTATGAAAGGAGAGTTGATCCTTATCTCAGCGGTTGAGTTGAGGCAAAGGAGGGGAATAGAATAACAGAGTTGAAAGGGACCTTGGAGGTCTTCTAGTCCAACCCCCTGCTTAGGCAGGAAACCCTACACCACTTCAGACAAGACACTTAAGACTATTTCAGAGCCCCTAGAAGAATGGCAATTTGTCTCTTGCTGTCCCTTGTAAGAAGTAAGAAACCCATTCTGTCATGCTTCAAAGACATTTTGCTGCTTGCCATTATTATCGCATCTCAGCCAGTGGTGTGATTCAACCAGTCCGACAACCAGTTAGCTTATGTGCGGTTCACACGTTCACAGTGGGTTAAAAACCTACCTTCTACTGCAGCTGAGACGTGGCAAAACAGTGGAGGCATGGCAATCAGCTCTGCCATGCCTACCTGCTGGGCTAAAAAAGAAGGGAATATAGGTGAGTATAGCACATCTAGGGGCAGGCAGATGGGCCCACCTGAAGGTGGAATCAACCGTTTCGCTTTCAGCTGATCTTCGCAGCTACCGGTTCTTTTTTTTTTATTGAAAATTTTTAAAAAACAAACTTTTACAAATATTTACTTCCCTCCCTCCACCCTCCTCCCCAAACCCCCCCAAGTTCCCCTCCCCCCGAGTTCCCAGAACCAATACAAGCTATAAATCTTTAACAAAAACATGCTTAAATAAGCTTTAAAAGAAAAAAAAAAGTTGAAAACATCTTTCACTTGAGCTTTAACTCCTCCTTGCTAGGCTAACTCTAAACAATTTATATCTTTCCTAATTTCTTTAATCATAAGCCATCTATATATAAGCTAGAGAGCCGAGGTGGCACAGTGGTTAAATGCAGCACTGCAGGCTACTTCAGCTTCAGCTGTTCAAATCTCACCAGCTCAGGGTTGACTCAGCCTTCCATCCTTCCGAGGTGGGTAAAATGAGGACCCGGATTGTTGTTGGGGGCGATATGCTGACTCTGTAAACCGCTTAGAGAGGGCTGAAAGCCCTATGAAGCGGTATATAAGTCTAACTGCTATTGCTATTGCTATTGAAATTTCTTAGTCCCGTATTTATTTTGAATATAATCAATCCATCTTTTCCAGTCCAATTTATATCTCTCGTTTGAGTGGTCCTTGAGATATGCAGATATTTTAGCCATCTCTGCTAGGTTTGTTACTTTCAACGTCCATTCTTGAACTGTAGGCAAATCTTCCTTCTTCCAGTATTGTGCCACCAAGAGTCTAGCTGCAGTTATTAAATGCAAAATCAAGTTAATCTCTACAACTGTACAATCAGTAATTATACCTAACAGAACAACTGAGGGGTAAACTTTATCCTTTTTTTAAGAATATTTTGCATAATCCACCATATTTTTATCCAGAATGCTTTAACCTTTTTCAAGTCCACCACATGTGAAAGTAAGCTACCGGTTCTTATGGGCTTAAAGCAGTGGTGGGTTTCAAAAATTGTTCAAATCTACTCTGTGGGTGTGGCCTCCTTTGTGGGAGTTGCTTGCCGCCCATGTGACCGGATGGGAGTGGCTTGCCGCCCATGGGACCGGATATGAAGATGCCGATGACACTTGTCAGAACCATCTTAGATTACCTCACACACAGCACTGGCATGCATAAGAATATGATGTAAACTTGTTTTTAAAAGGCATCTTTGGTTTGTGTTAAAACAACTTCAACACACTCAATGTTCTGATTGCACCACAAACGCAGTAGTCATCCTTACCTTTCACAGAGGCACTGAGTTTTATAGATATGAGCATGATAGTATAGAACAATCATATCCAAGGACCAGTGGTGGGTTTCAAAAATTTTTGGAACCTCTTCTGTAGGTGTGGCCTGCTTTCCAGGTCCACTGGTGGAACCTCTTCTAACCAGTTTGGTAGATTTGACAAACCGGTTCTACCGAATAGGTGCGAACTGGTAGGAACCCACCTCTGGCTTAAAGCAGAGATGAATTGCTCCCAGTTCGGCCCCATTTGGGCAAACTGGTAGTAGGGGTGGTGGGAGGCTCCGCCCACTCACTCAGATGCTTCTGTGCATGTGCAGAAGTGCCGTGTACATACGCACGAGCGCACCTGAACTGGCAGTAAAAAAATTGGCCACCCACCACTGGCTTAAAGGATAGGTGCGTGTATAATATAGCATAATGTACATCATTATATATTAAAATGCACCACAATATCTATATAAAAAAGAAATAAAGTGGCTCCTATATATGCTCAGACCCAGGAAGTAAGTAAACAAGAGAGATGGAAAAGCCTGAGATTGCACAAATGCTCTGAAACAAACAAGAAATTAAGTCTGAGAGAAATAGGATTTTAATAATGTATGGATTGGGAAAAAGTAGGATCGTACACACCAGAAGAAACCAACAAAAAAATCAAGGACAAAAGCAACAGCATATTAAAAAAAAGTAGAATTGTGGCTCTTCCTTTCTTGAATAAGCTGCAAAATAAATGGGAATGAGAAAAGCAACTGAAGTCTTTGAACAGAAGGAGAAGAGAGGGGGGAAAGGAGAGAGGAGAGGAGGAAGGAGGGGAGGGGAGAGAGGAGAGATGAGGAGAGGGGGAAAGGAGAGGTGGAGGGGATGGGAGGGATAGAGAGGAGAGATGAGGGAAAGAGGAAGGGGGAAGGGGGAAAGAGAGGAGAGGCGAAAAGAGGAGAGGAAAGGAAAGGAAATGAAGCAGAGGACTGATAGTGCTCAATTAAGGGAAACTCATTGCTTTGCAATTCATATGATCACACACTCAACTGATCACATACCCATCAATATTTTCCATGCAAAGAATCAAAACTATAACATTGCACCTTGCCTATTAGAATCTAGCAGCCATCAGATCTCCAAAGGCCTTCAGGGCCACCCAACTTGTTTTGTGGCCTTGAGCCAAGTTCTCCATCTATAATGAATCTGCTTCAAATGAAGGATTGACTGAAGCTTTGAACAGCTGTAACGTATGCATCCTTCTCGATAATTCAAAGTGATCTCCTTCAATTCCAAAACAGACTACAGACAAAGCATCAGAAGACAATTGCAACTTCTTGAATGATTTATGCAGGATTCTCTCTCTCTCTCTCTCTCTCTCTCTCTCTCTCTCTCTCTCTCCCTCCCTCCCTCCCTCCCCCCCTCTCTCTCTCACACAAACACAAACAATTTTCCTTCTCTGTCCTTCATAGGTTGGAGAGTAATGATAAAAAGCTTTCCCAAAATGAGACTTTTCACGAAACTTTTGATGTTTCAATGGTGAAAAAAAGTAAGATTCTACATTTAGGCAAGAAAAACGAAATGCACAGGTACAGTATAGGTGGTACCTTGCTCAATAGTAGTAACTGTGAGAGGGATCTTGGGAGTCCTAGTGGACAACCATTTAAATATGAGCCAGCTGTGTGCAGCAGCTGCCAAAAAAGCCAACGGAGTTGTAGGCTGCATAAACAGAGGGATAGAATTAAGATCACATGAAGTGTCAATACCACTTTATAATGCCTTGGTAAGGCCACACCTGGAATCTGGCATCCAGTTTTGGTCACCATGATATAAAAAAGATGTGGAGTCACAAGAAAAAGTGCAGAGAAGAGCAACAAAGATGATTAGGGGACTGGAGGCTAAAACACATGAAGAACAGTTGCAGGAACTGGGTATGACTAGTTTAATGAAAAGAAGGACTAGGGGAGACATGATAGCAGTGCTCCGATATCTCAGGGGTTGCCACAAAGAAGAGGGAGTCAAACTATTCTCCAAAGCACCTGAAGGTAGGTGGAAACTAATCAATCAGAGAAGCAACTTAGAAGAAATTTCCTGACAGTTAGAACAATTAATCAGTGGAACAACTTGCCTCCAGAAGTTGTAAATGCTCCAACACTGGAAGTTTTTAAGAAGAGATTGGATAACCATATATCTGAAGTACTGTAGGGTTTCCTGCCTAAGCAGGGGGTTGGACTAGAAGACCTCCAAGGTCCCTTCCAACTCTGTTATTCTATTCTACTCTGCTCTTGATCAATATTTTTAGCCAAGCATGAGGAATGACTAGGAATTCTTTTTAGTGTTGCTGTTAATCTTCCAGTAGAGTTTGATTTGGCAGAGTGTACTAATTTTTTTTATTTTGTTTTGTTTTGTTTTACTATGCTTTCGGGGCTCCAGTCTAGCATATCCAGATTTCTGGAAAGAAGCCAACGGCTATTAATATATTTCTGAATATATAGGATTCCAATCTTTAGTACTCATAGATGCTCTGTTTTTCCCCACTTCTGATTAGTTCTTTGTTGTTGGTTTTAGTCTATCATGGAAAAGAATATTACTGTACGTAAGTTTAGGAAGCAGTGCCCTGAAAGATTACCAATAGCAGAAGTTTTGAGATGTATATATCACATTGGGATGCTTTCGGCATGTAGAGTCCCTCTGAGGGAAGACAAAACAAATGTGAGATTAATAAACATGTTTCCCCTTATTTCTGTTCTACTTGAACCAACCAACCAAAGCAAATTTGAGGCTGTAGCTTAAAGTGGCTAAGAGGAAAGCTCTGTGGGATTTCCCCCTGAACGGATCTGTATCAGATAAAGCTGTAAAGCAGCTAATGGAATTATCTGCCATTTAATCCACCTGTAAATTATTATTTGTTATGCAAAACTGTTATGGCATTTTTTTTTAAAAAAATGAGTAAAATAAATAGAGCTTGCATGCCTTCAGCTCTCGTCCTTGAGCTCAAGAGTTGCTAAATGTATGGGGACTTCAACTGGTAGAATTATTTCATTGTGCTGGCTGGGAACTCTGGGAATTAGATGCCAAAACAGCTCGTTGCCCTTTCAATTCAGAGGGACTGTTATGAACTCAGCACATTTCCTGTGTAGAAAAAAAAGCTTACTTCCTCTTTCTTTCCTCCATTCTTTGGGCTGTCTGTCATCATTAGAACGACACTGTCAGGCTCAAATTAATATTGGCGAAAGTTAAATCATTAAATCCATTACTCAGAATTGAAAATGGCACCAAACCCCCAATTTTGTGCAATTTGGAGATTTCAGCAAAAACAGAGACAGAATTAAAATTGGCACCAGTCATATCTGTTCAGATTATAAATAAGCATTCTGGCAAGCCTGCATCCAATAAACATAATATATGATTTGTGGTGGGGGAAAGGAGTATGAAATGAAACAGATGTTCATCTTCAAACAAATACATTCGGCATCACATTTGAAGCAGACATCCATCATCTCTGCCTTCATCTCCAAGCATCCCGTTGCGGGTTAAAGGCATCTATAAGTGCTTCTCACTGAGATCTACTTATAAGGCAACTAGATTCATAACAGGAAGGGGCAAAGGATGGAAACAGCTGTAGCAGAAGTTTAGTGGACTTCCAACGGTTATAAAAAGAAAAGCTTGACTACATTTAGACAGATTTTATTCTGCTCTACTCAGATTTGGCTGCTCTGTTCCCCAGGGAATAGAGTAATTATGATTTAGACTGAAGATCATTACCATATTATGGGGGGGGGGGGATTGTCATCCTAAGTAACTGTGAAAGGGATCTTGGAGTCTTAGTGGCCAACCAGTTAAATATGAGCCAGCAGTGTGCAGTGGCACCAAAAAGCCAATGCAATCCTAAATTGCATCAACAGAGGGATACAATCGAGATCAAGAGAGGTACTAATACCATTCTATAAAGCCTTAGTAAGACCACACTTAGAATGCTGCATTCAGTTTTGGTCACCACAGTCTAAAAAAGATGTTGAGACTCTAGAAAAAAGGCAGAGAAGAGAAACCAGGATGATTGGGACTGGAGACTAAAACATATGAAAAGCAGTTATAGGAACCTGGCATAGTGAAGAGGAGGACCAGGGGAGACATGATAGCAGTGTTCAACTATTTTAGGGGTTGCCACAGAGAAGAAGAGGTCAAGCTATTTTCCAAGACCAGGCAATGTATAATGGATGGAAACTGATCAAGGAGTGATTCAACCTAGATATAAGGAGACATTTTCTGCGAGTGAGAACAATCAACCAATGGAACAGAAGTTGCCTTTAGAAGTTGTGGGAGTTTCATCACTGGAAGCTTTCAAGATGAGACTGGACTGGCATTTGTCATAAATAGTATATGTTCTCCTGCTTGGGCTGGGGGATGGAGTAGAAGACCTACACGGTCTCTTCCAGCTCTGTTCATCTGTTACAAACTGGTGCCTAGTTGGGATTGTTTTTTTCCCCAAACAACAACAACAACAACAACAACAACAACAAACCCTTCTGTTTTGAATTTAATGCCATTATGCAAGGGGATAGAAAAGTTGGTCCAAGCTAACTGGAAACAATGTGTGATGAAAGCTTCTGGTATTAAATAAATGAACAATCAACCAATGGAACAACTTGCCTTCAGACGTTGTGGGAACATCATTACTGGAGACCTTCAAGAAGAGATTGGATTGCCATTTGTCAAAAATGGTGTAGGGTCTCCTGCTTGGGCTGGGACTTGGACTAGATGACCGACAAGGTTCCTTCCAACTCTGTTAATCTGTTAAATTGAAGAAGAGAAGAACTTGCAACTGGAAACCAGTCTTGGGTGGATCTATAAGCTGCTCTGATTTTATTCTAGAAATATAGATAAACACCAAACTGATAGTCTGATAGAACTTTTATCCATTAGTTAAGCTCTGCACTCCAGAGATACTTGGGGCTAGTAAAGGTTTTGAGTAGGTCATTGAAACCCCTCTAAAACCTACAACATCTCTAAGCTATTATTTTAATAGGAGAAAGGGGGAACATATTAAATGCACATTGTGTTTTAATTAATTTAATTTGAAACCAACATAACTTCTCCCAGTTAGGATTGAGCTCTACCGACTTAAGGGACATGTCCATGCAGCTGTTTGCCAGTGGCTAAACAATTAATTGAACAATTAATTTAAGTTTAATTACATGTAAAGTAAATTAATTGTATTTTTTGTTTGTTTGCCCTGGTATCTTATCTTCAGTTCTTATTCCTGGTCTTGCTATTCCCCCCCCCACCTTTCTTCTCAAAAGGGACTCTGAAAAATAGTGAGCACCCTTTGAATGGAAAATATCTCATTTGCATACTCTATACTTTAGGATATTTCTGCAAACATGACTTCCAAGCTGAAATCAATTCATCATACATTCAAAGGTGCCTGGAAACTTTTTAAGACCACTAGTTTTTAGGCATGCAAAAGAAACCTGCCATATATTTCTATTCAAGTAATATATCATGATCTGCCAGTATGGATTGATTATGGTGTAGGCAGCAATCTGTTGTTTTCAGCTGAGAAGTTTTATACAAAGCTGTATATATTTAGAAAAGATGCATACCAAATAAAGTGTGTTGTATACATATGCATTGCTGCCTTTAAAAATATGTATAAGAAAAATCAGGATTCAGGGGAAAATACACATGAAGATCTCTGTAAAGATTCTCAGTCATCCAGGTTGTCCTAAAGGTGCTTTTTTTCAAGAGGCAAGTGGATTTTCTTGTTTTTTTTTCTTTGAAGATGTTTCACTTCAGCTTCTTGGATGAGAAGCAGTGGTGAAATTCAAAAAAATTTTTTTACTACCGGTTCTGTGGGTGTGGCTTGGTGAGAATGGTGTGGCTGGGTGGGCATGGCAGGGGAAGGATACTGCAAAATCTCCATTCCCACCCCACTACTGCAATGTGCTCTACATGTGGCAGCCCTTGAAGAGCATTCGGAGACTTCAGCTTGTCCAGAATGCAGCCGCGCGAGCGATTGTGGGTGCACCTCGGTTCACCCACGTAACACCTATCCTCCGCGAGCTGCACTGGCTGCCTATTGGTCTTCGGATACGCTTCAAGGCGCTAGTCGTCACTTATAAAGCCCTTCATGGTATTGGACTTGGGTACTTGAGAGACTGCCTGCTGCCAATTACCTCCAATAGACCGATCAGATCCCACAGATTACGCCTCCTCCGAATTCCATCCGCCGGCCAATGCCGACTGGTGACTACCCGGAGGAGAGCCTTCTCTGTGGCTGCTCCGACCCTCTGGAATGAGCTCCCCATGGAGATTCGAACCCTCACCACCCTCCAGGCCTTCCGCAAAGCCCTTAAAACCTGGCTGTTCCAACAGGCCTGGGGCTAAAGAGCTTTTGCCCTCCCCTCGAATGGTATGGTTGTTGTGTGCTTTTAAATTGTGTATTGTTCTGTTTGTCTTTTTTATCCCTTATCTGTACCCCCACCCTGAGTCCCCTCCAGGGAAAAGGGCAGCATATAAATGCAATAAATTCAAATTCAATTCAATTCACTCTGGGGCCAGCCAGAGGTGGCATTTGCTGGTTCTCCGAACTACCCAACATTTCCACTACCAGTTCTCCAGAACCTGCTAGATTTCACCGCTGATGACAAGCAAAATGTCTTCAAAGAAAAACAAGGAAGTTCAGTTGCCTCTTGGGGAAAAAAAATCATCTTTAGAATACATTTGAAAAGCAGTTGTGTGAACGGGGAGAAAAATCAGATCATAACATTTTTCAAATTAATTCATTGCAGGGAATGTAGTTATGAAGCTCAGCCAGAGATTTTCCAAATATTAACCTTTTTTTTCAGTGAAAGAATGAATTGAAAGTCAAGAAATCAAAAATTTGCCTTTGTTGAATTTGGAAACATTTTCTCCATCCCCCCAAAACTACCTTATTTCTTGATTTATTGAATTTGCATGCTTCCAACTCTCAGAATGCCATGATCTTGGGATATTTTTTTCTTCATTGAAATGTGTCTGATGCTATTCCAATTTTATGAGTTACCCTGTGCCCTATAGCAAATCCCATGACCAATCTCAATGGCCAACCTATAATCTCTACAGCACAATCACACATCATGAGTTTAGGGATGTAGCATACATTATACATGCAGAAGACCCCAGGTTCATCTCATGATGATGGGACATCAACCTCATCTATCTATATAGAAATGGCTGTTCTTAAATGGAATAAAAATTAATACTAGCATGTAGACTTATATGCCACTTCATAGTGCTTTACGGCCCTCTCTAAGCAGTTTACAAAGTCAGCATATTGGCCCCAACGATCTGGATCCTAATTTTACTGAGCTCAGAAGGATGGAAGACTGAGTCAACATTGAACTGGTCAGGATCAAACTTCTGGCAGTGTGCAGATTTAGCCCACAATATTGCATTCTAATCACTTGCCACCAGGGGAAGGAAGGAAGGAAGGAAGGAAGGAAGGAAGGAAGGAAGGAAGGAAGGAAGGAAGGAAGGAAGGAAGGAAGGAAGGAAGAAAGAAAGAAAGAAAGAAAGAAAGAAAGAAAGAAAGAAAGAAAGAAAGAAAGAAAGAAAGAAAGAAAGAGTGAACCCGTAGACTTTACACACCCTCTGGGTGGTTTACAATGTCAAGATATTGCTCTCAAAAATCTGGGTCAAAGTCAGGATCGAACTGAGAATGCAGAGTTAGTATGCAATAATGCATTCTACCACTGACCTACTGTGGCTCATAATGCTAATAATGCTGCACCAAGCATGTAGCCATGTGATGGATTCATTGTTGTGACTTCCAGTCCATTGATGGGTAATTGATTTAGTTTCTTTTCTCTTTGACATTTGCAATCACAGCAACAAAGAGGGAAATATCTAATTCAACTCAAAACCCCACTTTTCAGAAGGCATAGCGAATTAATGTCATTTCCCCCCCCTGTTCTTTTCCTTTCTTCTGAAGTTTATCAAGAGTTCACTATTGATTCAGAAATTAAGTTGGCCACAGAAGCCTGGAAACAACAGTAAATTCAGATACGTCAGCATAAATTACTAGAACTCAAGCGCTGCTACCAACTTGAACACATCAAACTTGTTGGATGGAATATTTTTCGCCAGGTCTTGGCATTTTCTATCCCAACATAGAATACAACAACATGCACATCTTCATTAGAAAATACCCGTGGATTTAGGCCTTTCTAAATTAGAGTTCAAAATGCAGTACGGTGTATTCATAGATTTACATTACGTGGCAAAGCAATAGATTTACAGATCTGGGTTTGTGAAATGGCTGGAAAATGTGGGCTACGGAATGGAGATGTTTAGAGCAGAAGTAATTGAAAATAAAGCTAAAACAACTGTGACTCCATTAAAGTTAATGATGTATGATATATCCAACACCACCAGCATATATTTTGTCAGTGTAACTGAAAGCTCTTAACAAACTGGAGAAAAAAAACCTCAGATGTTGAGCTCAAATAAGGGCTTCGAAGTCTGTTTTGTGTTACACTGTTGGCATATCTCAGTGGCAACATCCTTTATTTGTTCAGGCTGATCTCCACTGACTAAGCAAACAGAGCAGCTGAACAAACAAATGAGAAATTCCCCGCTTTCAAAAGATAATATTTATGATCGTTATAATAAACCCTCTATCTATGAATGTTGAATCCTTGCCTATCAGCTCACGGCTTTGTCTTAGAGACACAGGAAAAGGAAAAGAAAGAAAAGAGAAGAAGAGGAGAGAGGTGCGGAAGTTGCGGAGGAACATGAGCCAGTCCTGGGGGCTGAGGAAAGCTCAGATGAAGGCTCTGTTTCAGAGGCAGAGAGGGAGCTCAACAGTAGTGAGGCAGAGGAACAGCTGGAGCCTATTCCCAGTGTGCGCGTGTACAGAGCTGCCAGAAGACAAGAACAACTAAGAAAGCAGAATCAATTTAGGATTAAAGCCACATCTTGGAGGTGATTGGCCTCTCCCATAGGAAACAAAAGAGGAACGAACAGGGAGTGGGCTTTTGTAGGAAACAATTGAATTGAATTTGAATTTATTTCATTTATATGCTGCCCTTTTCCCCGAAGGGGACTCAGGGCGGCTCACAATCCAAGTCAAGGGAAGGGGTACAAATAAAGAATAAAAAAGACGAACAAAACAATACACAATTTAAAAAGCACACAACAACCATACCATTCGAGGGAGGGGGCAAAAGCACTTTAGCCCCAGGCCTGTCGGAATAGCCAGGTTTTAAGGGCTTTGCGGAAGGCCTGGAGGGTGGTGAGGGTTCGAATCTCCACTGGGAGCTCGTTCCAGAGGGTCGGAGCAGCCACAGAGAAGGCTCTCCTCCGGGTGGTCGCCAGTCGGCATTGGCCGGCGGATGGAATTCGGAGGAGGCCTAATCTGTGGGATCTAATCGGTCTATTGGAGGTAATTGGCAGCAGGCGGTCTCTCACGTACTCAGGTCCAATACCATGAAGGGCTTTATAAGTGACGACTAGCGCCTTGAAGCGTATCCAAAGACCGATAGGCAGCCAGTGCAGCTCACGGAGGATAGGTGTTACGTGGGTGAACCGAGGTGCACCCACGATCGCTCGCGCGGCTGCATTCTGGACAAGCTGAAGTCTCCGAATGCTCTTCAAGGGCTGCCCCATGTAGAGCACGTTGCAGTAGCCCAGTCTAGAGGTCACAACAAACAATTTGTTCATTCGGTCTTTTCAAAAGTGGAAAGTTCTGTTTGTGACGGTAAGAGACTCTGGGCCAAGGTTTGCCTTGCCCTGCACTTGGAAACTAGTTATCTGACAGCTCTAAAAGTGAGATAAGGTTTGTGTTGCTAAACATTCCTCTGAAAGACTGTTTACTAAGCCTTGCTGACTATGAGTGAAAGGAATTCAGAGTCATGTAAATAAAAGGGTTTTGTCAGGATCAAGACTGCTTCTTGCTTTTTAAGGAAGCCTGGATCAGAACAGGAATCTGAACCTTGGAGAAATATTGCAGCCTGTGCAGTGAAGTGATGTTAAATGAAATTCTAGGTTTTGAAACACTCACAGTCCTGAAATCTTAAAAGGTGTCATGGTTGCATACTGAAGTTCTCAGATATTGAGGGATGGGACATTTACGATTTATCCAGAACTTCATTTGGGGAAGGGAATTCATAACCATGGATACATTCCTGCAATAATTGAATTCAATAAAGGATGGCTGAGAGGCCATCTTCAGTCTGCTACAATACCACACACAGAAAACCTTGCATTGCAAGAGATGCATCATTTTTAATTATTAAACCAAACTTAAGTGTCCAATGGTTTCCATGTTTTCTAGAAAATGCAACACAACCAAACAGTCCTTTCCAGGGATACCATCAGTGGTGGAATTCAGCCACTTTGCACCTATTCAAAAGAACCAGTTGTTAACTTTCTAAGAAGTTCAGAGAACTGGTTGTTGGAAGAAATCTCCTTTTGTTTTTCCCCTACTTTATAGGGCTAATCCTGTAATGAAAGCAGGAAGGAAACATTCTGGTGTTGTTTCTAGCCTCATCTTTATTGTCCTGCTTACAGAAACTGCCTCTCCGGTTAACCCTTATTACATTGGAACAGCTAAGGCGAAGCAGTCATCAATGTGAATGATGTTGAGTTAGCCATGCCCACCCAGTCACATGACTACTGAGCCCCTCCTACCCAGCTGGTCATTAGGGCAGAGAACCGGTTGTTAAATTATTTGAATCCCACCACTGGATGCCACCACAATCCTTGCCAAGTGACCCTACATGGAGTAATCATCCCTGGAGTAAGCAAAGAACCAAAATTCAGTAATTGTAGACAAACAAAATTATGATTGGTCATTAACAAAATCCTTTCTGGAAAAAGGAAATTGTACAAGCGAAAAATTCAATGTAGATCATATTGGTGGCCTGTTCTTCAAATTTGCTTTGATCTTTGTTTCTTTCCATAGGTAGGGAGCTCTAGCACTACTCAATAATGGGAATATTTTGATTTCTAGAAAGTGGTCTCTCAATGACACAGGAAATCAAGTAAACTGGATTATTACAAAAACTCCCTGGGAGCACTTATTCCAGCTTGTGGATTGGATCCCCTCCTTCCGTAAATCTGGTAATGAACTTCTCACTTAAAAGCTTCATGCCGCTGAGTCTTTCAAACAGCAACAGAATACTTTTCTTTAATGAGAACATGTTAACAAAGAACTTACAAAGATGATTCATTAATCACCAAGGATACCACTGCACCTGCAAACACAGGAAAATGGGTAGAAATTTCAATTAGAATGATCTAATTTTACAGGACAGTAATATTTGTCCAATAAATGTCAGTGTCAGCTATGAAAAACATATTTAACAGGTAATGTGGCCAGAACTTTTAGCACTCTAGCAGATTTTGTGACCCCTTAAAACCCTTGTGGCCCACCAGCGGCTAGGGGAGCTGATGGCAGATTCAGACAGTAAGGTGGTTGGGGAGGAATATGGGCCAGTCTTGGAGTCTGGGGAAGGCTCCAATGAGAGCTCTGTGTCGGAGGCAGAGATGGAGCCAGGGCCGTCTGACAGTTATCAGCCGCCTTTGGCGTTGGACATCAGTGGGTCAGAAGAACAGCTGAAGCCTGTTCCCGATGTATGCATGCACAGAGCTGCCAGGAGAAGGGAACAGCTAAGCAACAAGGGCTGACTCGGGAGTAAAGGCACAGGTAGAGGGTGAATGGCCCCTTCCATGAGGAATAAAGAGGAGCGAAAGGGGAGTGGAGTTTGCAGGAGACAATTGGTTCAATTCATTAGGGTGAAGATCTATTCCTGACTTCTTGCCAAGTAATTGCTGCTACAGCGTGGCGTTTGGACGATATTGGCCTGGCAACTTTCCAAGCCTGATAGAGGTCTGTAGTTGTGAAATCTCATGAAAGACTGTTGTCTGAGACTTTGCTGAAGAGGAATTCCCTTTAAACTAAATAAGAAAGGTTTTATCGGGACAAGGAGTCTGCTTCATGATCTGGGGAAACCTAGGTCAGAACTTCAGCCAACATGAACGATAATGAAGAATGTTGAAAGTTATTTATTTATGGTTAAACCTTAGCGTGCAAATCACCCCTGTTATATTCCACTCAGAGTACCTTTATAGGCCAATGAGTACGTCCCAACTACATCTCCATGCGTAGCTCATAAGAAAATGCAACTACCCCTTGATTCAGAACTTTAGCAAGAACTTATCTACTCAACGATGATGGTTTGAAGCAAACCAGACTCCGTCCAGTTCAGGAGTGTCAAACTCACGATGACACATTGTTGTCACATGACGTATCACAATTCCCCCCCCCCCGCTTTGCTAACCAGGGGTTGGCAGTTTACAGCACTCTCCGGGCAGTTAACAATATGGAAACATTATTTGCATACTTCTCCCAGAAATCTGGGTCTGCATTTTACCAACCTTGGAAGGACGGCATGCTGAGTTAACCTTGACCCCATCAGGATCGAACTACAGACTGTGGTTATAGTTTGCCTGCTACATTGCACTTTAACTACTGTGCAATGCAATTCAATGCCTAAGGCCTTAAAATCACCCTCCCAAACATTAAAAGAATTTGAGGTGGGAGGAAAAAAAACTCTAAGGATGATCTAAATGCAAAACAAATGGGCCTTAATCTGTGCTTTGGACATTGTACATCTTCACTTTTATATTGCTCCACAATGGAACCGAGTTGTCTTCTCTTGCCAAGGTCATTTCCTTCTTGTTAGTGTTATCCTTCCTGCTCCATAAGTTAAAGGGAAGATACCAGTGATGGGTTTCAAAATTTTTTAGAATCTCTTCTGTAGGTGTGGCCTGCTTTGTGGGAGTGGCTTGCTGGCCATGTGACCAGGTGGGAGTGGCTTGCCGGTCATGTGACTGGGTGGGAGTGGCCAACTTGTAAAATGTGATGAAACTCACTTAACAACGCTCTTGCTTAGCAACCAAAATGTGGGCTCAGAAACTCTGGCATTTGAAGCACACAAGTCTTAAAGCTGTCAAGTTACAAGACCCTTAAAAACAACACTCCAAGGGAGTTCAAATTTGACAGCTTTAAGACTTGTGAACTTCAACTCCCAGAACTACTACTCCTGTCATGTTGGCTCAGGAACTCTGGCATTGAAGTGTGCAAGTCTTAAAGCTGTCAAGTTAAAAGACCCTTGCACCCCTAACCCTTTAGAAAAAAAACCAGGGGTGTTCAAACTTGACAGCTTTAAGACTTGTGGACTTCAACTCCCAGAATTCCTCCTCTCGCTCTTCATCTTGATGATGTGTGGATTGGCGGAGGGAGGGAGCTGGAACCGGTTCTAAACGGCACTGTAGATTTGTGGAACCTCTTCTATAGAAGAGGTTAGAACTGCCAGGAACCCACCCCTGGAAGAGACGTATAATGTATACAAGCCTAAATGTTTTACATATTCTTCAGAAATTAGTAAACATGAGGATCCGGAGGAGGGAACTTTGTATGTGGGGAAGCACATGTCTTTCTTCTTTGTGTCTCTATCTTTCTCTTTACAGTTTATTTTGCTTATTTGGTTTGCACATCAAAACTTCAGATGTAAAAATACGAGTGCGAATGCAGCCAATTGGCCAATATTTATTTATATACTATCCAACACCCAAGTTTCACCCATCAGGGAGCCAGTATTGATTACACTTCTTTTCCAAATATAGTGGGTGACAAACAATTTCTCCTTGCAATTTAATGCTATAAAGTATAAATCTTCATACTCAGTGAGTAATCAACTTTTGTCTTAATGTTTATGTTATTACAGTATTGTAGACAACAGCAGGTTTGTGACTTTTTAAAAATATCAATTCATTCCCGGGAATATTCCAATTTACCTTTCCACATTTCAGACGTGATTTGCCATTGTCTTCTTCCTAAGGCTGAGAGAGAAGAATTGGCCACTCAATCCACAAAGTTTCACCCAGATGACTTTTGCCTAAGGGATGACTGCAACTTACGGTGTCCCGGTTTTTAGTCCGATGCCTTACCACTAACGTTTTTAATATGTGTGTGTGTGTGTGTGTGTGTGTCTGTCTGTCTGTCTGTCTGTCTGTGTTATATTTGTGCTGATAAATAAATAAAGGGAGATCAGTATAGATCTATTTCAAGCTATTTAGCTCTCATCAGCTAGCCATACCCTTACTGGGATACGAACTTTTATAGGCCAGCTGGCTAGCTGATGAGAGCTAAATAGCTTGAAATAGATATATACTAGTCTCCCTTTATTTATTTATCAGCACAAATATAACACAAATATAACAAAGGCAATAGTAAAAAAAAATATTGGGTTTCTGTTGTGAAGGACTCTTGTGACGAGATCTATTTCAAGCTATTTAGCTCTCATCAGCTAGCCATACCCTTACTGGGATTCGAACCTGTGCTGTATTGCATCTTAGGCAAACGTCTTAGCCATTAAGCCACAGGTCTCCTCCTTATATATATATTGTTTTTGCATTTAAAATAGTGCAGCACAGCAAAGCTGTTATGTCCATACAATCACAACCTATACATATAATCTCATTCATTAGCTGTCAGTCTACTTAGTACATTATCTATCCTTCTATCCAATCAGGTTATTTACAATTTGTTCCAGTCTTGTTGCCCTTGCCTTATACCAATAATAAAATCTGTTCCAAACTTCGTAATAATCCGACTCTCTTTTATTTTTGAATTCTATCTGCTTCCGCACAGGCCAAAATTTTCCTAATTATGTCTAACTCTGATGGAAAACTTCGTTTTTTTTTTACTTCAAATACTGTGCATAGGTTATTTGCGCCGCAGTCAATACATGGATAACTAGATAAAGCACATCTTTCTTATACCCCTCTGGTATTAGACCTAGGAGGAAAAATTCTGGTTTGAACAGAATTTGATCTCCCGCCATTTGTTCCAGCCATAATTGTATCATTCTCCAAAGATGGCTGACATTTTTGTTGTTGTGTGCCGAAAGTGTGCACACATGCACTCACACCCATAATGCAATGTATGTGCCTCCCCCATGCTCCTTTGCCTCCCCCTACCCCATTTTTGGCTTCCAGGTTGGTGCAGGAGGCTTTCCAGGCGTAAAATGGAGTGCCAGAAAGGGGGGGGGGCTCATGTGGTGTCCCCATGCCCTGATTTGGCTTTCAGGTTGGGGTAGGAGGACTTCCAGGCTCAAATCAGGGCATGGGGGGCTATAAGAGCCCCCAAAATATAATGTGAGCACACTCCCGTGCATTTACCCTGCCCATGCATATACATGCACCTCCTGCATGTATCCGGTCCTTTGCACATGTGTGGCACAGACCCGAAGACCAGCTGGCCAGCAGGAGGCACACATGTATGCACGGTGGAGCTGGGCTGGAGCGACAGCTATGTGCCACAGAGCCAAACTGGTTCTCTTACCTTTTCTCTTACCTCTCCACCCTTCGGGCCTTCCGGACGGCCGTGAAGACCTGGCTGTCCCAGCAAGCCTGGGGTTAAGTCCCCCCCCCCTACTCGAATTTGCTGTGTCTATTGTCCTTTTAAATTGTTTGTATTGTCTGATTGTTTGTCTTACTTTTTGTAATTTCCCTTCCCTTGGCTTTTGTTCAGCCGCCCTGAGCCCCTTCGGGGAATAGGGCGGCCTACAAATTGAATAAACTCCAAACTCCAAACTCCTGCATACAAGCAACAACATATCTTCATATAAGCTATAAAACTATGATAATTTGCTATGGAAGAATAAGAAACACCAAGGATAATTTTAATGGCTGGTGGGTACTGGCAATACTCCTCAGAAGGTGTTTTTCAGCAAGATAATTAAAAAAAAAATATCCAAAAAACCCCCCACCAATTTGGTATTCACATGTGGTATATCAATCAGTAATTCCATAGATAATTAGTTTCGAGCACTATTTAATCTGATCGTTCTAAACAACATTTAATAATAATAATAAAATAAAATGTCAGCAAGGCCAATAGATAAATGTTATGGAGTATTAGTTGTAGTAATCAGATTAGTTCTATTAATCCTCCATGTGAATTTGGTAATTAAAGTAATTTGCAAGTATATAGTATAGATAGTAATTCCCAAATGTTTGAAGCAACAGAACCAACAATTAGAAAAGACGACCATTTTCAGATGGACACAAACAATTATGAAGTGGTATCTTCCACCTTTTCGTGATATGAAGGCTCAATCATGTACTGTCAAAACCTATAAAATCTAATACCAGCTGTACTCCTTCAATTTTAGCTCATCAGAAGAGAACTAAAATATGATTTCTATTGCCTGAGGCCACATACTGTAGGCATCCTAGGCATTTATTCAATCTCCAGTTAATCATGCTCAATCTGTAGACCTATAGCAATAAAATATATATTTTTTTAAAAAAGTAAAAATCAGAAATTATATAATCCACAAAAAAATTGCTAGTGGCATCTTTTCTAACCACCAAATCCCAGGCCACCAATTCATCTCAAGAAGATCTCTGAAGAGAGAGTTTGGAAGACTAGAGAAGATAATAAAGAGATGCAGACTGCCTTGGATGCTTCCCTAGTTACCTCTGGGGAAGTTAAGTCGTAGCTTGCTATCTGTTCTGACCTAAGCTTCCCAAAAGAATGAAATTGACTCTTGTCCAAGTGAATTCCTCTCCAGCAAAGTCCCAGACAACAGTCTTTTGAGAGATTTCACAACTACAGATTTTTATCAGGCTTGGAGAGTTGCCAGGCTGATATCTTCCAAACGCCATGCTGTAGCAGCAATTACTTGGCAAGAAGTTAGGAACAGATCTTCACCCTAATGAATTGAACTAATTGTCTCCTGCAAACTCCTCTCCCCTTTCGCTACGCTTTATTTCCTATGGGAGGGGCCATTCACCATCTATCTGTGCCTTTACTCTCGAGTCGGCCCTTGTTCCATAGCTGTTCCCTTCTCCTGGCAGCTCTGTGCATGCGCACATCGGGAATAGGCTCCAGATGTTCTTCTACCCACTGATATCTGATAACTATTGGATGGCATTGGTCCCATCTCTGCCTCCGACACAGAGCCCTCATCAGACCCTTCCCCAGACTCCAGGACTGGTCCATGTTCCACCCCAACCTCCTCACTGTCCAAATCTGCTGCCAGATACATTGGCTGCTGACGGGCCACAACACCATCCAACAGCCTTGTCTTTTTGCACCGTAAAAGCTGGTAGAACATCACAGAACCAGGGGCATGTAAAATGATTAAAGTAATGTATTGAGCATTAAGACAGAAAAAAAAAACTTTTACAAATCCTCCAAAGAATCCCACATTAACCTTTGTTACGTGCTGAAAAAGGATCATTAGAATTTTGCTGATGAATATTTTACTGCCTCTACGACAACAATAAATTTGAAAAGTGCACATTATTCTACCGGAAAATCGGAGGCCGCCTAACTATAAAAGGAAATAAATACCCCACTGATTGCCTCCTTCCTCTGGTGTAAAGCTTTCACACTCTGACTCTTTAGATGCAGCAAGAAATAATGAGAGGGTTTATGTCTTGAGTGATTAAAGACACAGCTGTTACTACTTAGCCAATTGCTTTAACCCACAAACCAAATTAAACAGGGGTGGGTTTTGTTTCGTACAATGCACCTTAAGTGCTGCCATGGATCGCAAGGGTGAAAATGCAGATAGTACAGGAGTGCAAAAAAGAAAGACCGTTAGCCCAGAACCAAACAGAAAGAAAGATAAGGAAAATAGCTGATTCCTACATAGTACTTCGAGGGAGCCATTAACAACATACAATCAATTTTATTTGCTGCCGATCCTTGGGTTGTGTGGGTGGGATAAGACCAGTGGTGGGATTCAAATAATTTAACAACTGGTTCTCTGCCCTAATAGATGGGGCTCAGTGGTCATGTGACTGGGTGGGCGGGGCCAACTCGACTTCACTCACGTCGAGGGGCGCTTCACCTTAGCTGTTACAATGTAATGAGGGTGAACTGGAGAGGCAGTTTCTGTAAGCAGGACAATAAAGATGATGCTAGAAACAACACCATAATGTTTCCTTCCTGTCTTCCTTACAGTATTAGCCCTGGAAAGTGGAGGGAAAAAACCAAAATGAGATTTCGTCCAACAACCGGTTCTCCGAACTCTTTAGAAAGTTAACAACCGGTTCTCCCGGATAGGTGCGAACTGGCTGAATCCCACCATTGGATAACACATGATGCTGTCCATCATCTATCTATCTATCTGTCTGTCTGTCTGTCTGTCTGTCTGTCTGTCTGTCTGTCTCTCTCTGTCTCTCTCTGTCTCTCTCTCTGTCTCTCTCTCTCTCTCTCTCTCTCTCTCTCTCTCTCTCTCTCTCACACACACACACACACACACACACACACACACACACACACACACTGGGGTTTGATTGTTTTGGCATCACTTTTGCTTCTATCTTTTTGACTTCCCTTGCAGGTGCCACTGTTTTCCAGCTTCTTATTTTTTTATTTTTTTAAAAAAAATATTTATTTCTCTACTTAATACATAGCCTGAGTTTTTGTCTTTATCACACACAGGGTAGCTCAATAAAAGTTAAAAATGCCAGTGGCAGAGGTGAAAATATTCTTAGTAGACTTATTAAAGGGAAGAAATAAAGGGGTAAAATTAAAAACAACCTGTTTTTTTATACACACAGGTACACAGACACACAGACACAGACACACACACAGACACACACACACAGACACACACACACACACACACACACACACCAATCCTGAGATTCAAAATCCATTTGAACTATTTCCCCTTTGTTCTTACTGAAAGTTTGCAGCAGAGCTATCAAACACCAGGCCCGCGGGCCAAATATGCCATGCACTGGCCATGCCCATGCCTGGTTCATGAAGAGGGGGGGAAGTCCCGATACATCGTGTGATGCAGCCATGATGACATGAGCTTGACACCTCTGGTTTGGAGGATGAGAAGTTAGAAATAAATAATTTCCCTTCAGTGAAATAATACCTCCAGAAAAAAATGAGCATCTGATGGGCAGAGTTTTAAGATTTGGATACAGTCAGAGACGACAAGAGATCTACAGCTTTTCTGGGCAATATTCACAGAATTAAAAAGGTAAATGTTTCCCTCGCACATACCTGCTAGTCATTCGTGACTCTAGGGGGCAGTGCTCATCTCCGTTACAAAGCCAAAGAGCCAGCACTGTCCGAAGACGTCTCCATGGTCATGTGGCTGGCATGACTAAATGCTGAAGATGCACAGAACACCTTCCCACCAAAGTGGTCCCTATTTTTCTACTTGCATTTTTTATGTGCTTTCAAACTGCTAGGTTGACAGAAGCTGGGACAAGTAATGGGGCATTACGGATTAGAACCACCGAACTGCCAACCTTTCTGATCGACAAGCTCAGTGTCTTAGCCACTGAGCCACAATTCATACAATTACGGAGAGATTAAAGGCCTGTCCATCAGGGATCGAAGGCAAGTATATGTAAGTAACTCCGGCTTCTTTTCACCGCCCGCGTTATAACATTATTACAGTGATTGCGACCTTTTAAACGAAGGAAATAGGCTTCCCGTTGCATCTGCTAATCCACTCGCAATTGTGGAGCCCGTCATTCCTGCTGGAGGTGATTGTTACATGGAAAGATTGGTATTACATCTGAGTGAAATTCAAGCCGCTAATAAGGGTTAATCTTCCATTAGCTGTCATCTTGTTGAAGCATTTATTTCTTTGTGAAAAGCATACTTTTAAAAAGTCAGGAGGCCTCTTTCAGTGGGAAAAAAAAAGCACTCGGAATTTCATGGAGATGGGAAAGTGGGTGGGTGGGTGGATAAATAGGTAGGTAGGCAGGTAGAAAGATAGATTCATCGTCTCTACTTATTTTGATGACTGATGAATGCTAAAGAGTTCTAGAGATGCAATCACTGTCTCCTAGGTATATTCAGATGCAGATCTTTCTAAATTGTCTAAATTTGTAAGAACAGATAAAACCAGGGGTGGGCTGCTCCATGTTCACCCGGCTTTGGGCGAGCCTCTACTGAAGACTTTGCACAATTTGGCGAACCACCCAATCCCACTCCTGGATGGCCCCTCCCACCCAGCCCCTCCCCTCCCTGAAGTCTCCACGTATCCCATTTTAAATGCCAGGTAAATTCAGGGCCCGCATGGAGGCTCAGGGAGGGCAAAAAACAGGCCTCCCAAAGTCTCTTGAAGGCTGGAAACTGGGTCATTTCCAGCCTCCGGGGAGCCTCTGGAGCCGGGGGAGATCGTTTTTGCCCTCCCAGAGGCTCGAGGAAAGCTCCGGAGCCCAGGGAGGGTGAAAAGCAGGCGCCCCGGAAGTTCCGTAAGGCTGAAAATGGACCTGTTTCCAGCGTCCAGAGAGCCTCCAGAGCCCGGGGAGGTCGAAAATGCCCTGTGGTGCAGGAGGCCAACTAGGCCACGCCCACCCTGGTTATACCCCCTGAGCAACCAGGCAGAAAGCCCATTGGTAAAACTTTTGAGGCCCACCCCTGGGTAAAATGTTCCTTTCAAACATTCATATTACTTTGTGCATCCTCAATATCTATTTGTAATTAAGTCTTGTATTTAAAAAAAGTAATTTTCTTCTTCTTGGTTAGTTGTCTTTCTAATGCAGCTTTGGGGTTTTTTTTCCCTCTGAAGATAGGGCGTCTAAAATCAATCGATCAAGCAAACAAACAGATTACTACTGGTCCTTGACCCAGACTTCCTAAAGAAGATGCAGCAAGTAATATAAAGTGCAGTGTAGCATGCAAGGATAACAAGGATTTTAATTGTGCTTAGTCTACCTTCTAGAAAGTCAATTTTCAATAAACAATTATTTTTTTTAGGCTATGTTTGCTAAGGCATGTATGTTTGGATGTATGTTAATCAAATAGAGGCATAATTTGCCCTGGAAAATTTCATCATAAAATCCAAAGATCTGTGAACACAAAACCATAATTGGATTTGAATTAAACGAGAATCAAATATGTTCCTGAGTAACAAAGTTACTGAGAACTTTTGCAGTCGTTCTTCAACAAGATGCTGTTTCAGAAATAGTCCTGTGAAAAGACTGGAACTAATTGTTCATTTTAGATCAGATGAATCTTCTGAAAAGTCTTTGAAAACAGTCCTAGACAGAACAGATTTAACAGTGACACTGTAATATGTGTTATGTTTTATTTTGCCTTTCTTGTTTTGTATTCAGTTTGTATATGTACTGTTTGTGTTATTTGTGTTAAAAAAAATTAAAAAGAAAGAAAACAGTCCTATACAGAACAGGTTTAAAAGCAACATAACCCACCTCTTCCTTATTGTGATTATTTCTTTTATCTATTTATTGTATTATAGCCAACTTGTCTTTTAAGAGTCCAAGGAAGCTTACCTGAAATTCTTCCCCAATTTTAGGACTACAGCAACAATTGTATAAGCCAGGTTGTATTAATCCTGCATTAATCCAGTAGACCACATGGTCATTTTGATGACCTTCATCCTGTCATAAAAATATCCCGATTAAAAAAACAGACAGAAACCACAGGCAATCACAAGCAATAAATCTTACTTTAAGACCAGAGGTTTATTGTTACATGAGCAATTTGGAACATGAATAGCCAACATAGCATTACTTACATTAACAACTTATTGCAATGAGGTCCACTGACAAAGCTGAATCCAGCAAGGATTAGCTGCGGCCAGTGGCCCTGAACTCTTCCCAAGACAATCTTTTTATACTTTTCTGCACGCATTTCACAACTTACTTCCTTGTTCTGTCTTACTGGCACTGGTGTACATTTGAAGCTCTCAGACCCGTGTTACTTTTAGTTCCTCATTTCCCACCATCCCATTCTTCCTGCTCTAAATATATCCATACAAGTACACATTTTGCCGGGGGGGGAAAGCCGCAGAAAAGTCAGACACAATTCAGCACATTTGAAATATGTCTCAAGCAATTATGTTTCAAGGTCTTGGTTATTACCTTTAAAGCCCTACATGGCTTAGGACCAGCCTATCTGCGAGACCGCCTACTGCCATACACCTCCCAGCGGCTAGTAAGATCCCACAGATTGGGCCTCCTTCAGATGCCGTCAGCCAGACAGTGTCGGCTGGCGGCCCCCCTGAGGAGAGCCTTCTCTGTGACTGCTCTGACCCCGTGGAATCAGCTACCTCCAGAGGTCCAGACCTTACCCACTCTCATGGCCTTCAGGAAAGCTGTTAAATCCTGGCTGTTCTGGCAGGCCTGGGGCTGTTGACCTTAGTGTTAAGGTACAGCCCCAATTAGAACGTATGTGTGTTGTGAATTTTAAACTATTTTTTACTTATTTTGCTTTTCTTTTTTCTTCTTTCGTTGTAAGCCGCCCGGAGTCCTCCAGGATTGGGCGGCCTATAAATTTAATAAATAAAATGAATGTTTGTTTAAAACTTTGGTTCAGTGAGGCCTGCAAGCTCCGTCCTAGGCCTATTACCTGCAACTTTCCAATGGATACAACTCTCCCCTCATACTCCAAATTCAGTGTTTTCATCATACACCGGGAGGCTGATTATGTGGCCAATTGTCAAAGCAAGCACTGTTTATTCTATTGACATAGATCACCACTTTGATCCCTCTTTCAAATCAGTGATTCTCTGGACATGTTGGACAGAGAGGACCGCTGTTTTGAAAGAGGGCTCAAAGAGGCCATCTAAGTCAAAACTGAACAGCCCTCTCTCAACAGAGGGGCTGGGGAATACAACATCATCTACCTCCAGTCTACAACACAGTCCTTTGATCAGCTCCACACCCATTTGCACCACTCAGGTGACCCTGAGGATACCGACAAGCCTCCAGGTGCCCTCAACAACTCTCTAAAAGGATGCAAATGACTAGCTTTCTGCAAGGACTGTAAATCCTTCCATTCCCTGCCATCCAGTCAGAGCTGAAGAAGTTTCTTGGATGAGAAATGAAATGTCTTCAAAGCAAAACCACTAAGTCCAGTTGCCTCTTTAAAAAGCACCTTTGGGATAGTTTAAAAAAATGTTTTATTCATTTGCTTTAGGTGCACCCAGGGGTGGGTTTCAACCGGTACGGACCGGTACTGCCGTACTGGATGGTGAAATTTAGTGTGCTTTCCCATACCTGTTGGTCAGGAGGCCCCATGCCGGAACTCTCCCTCCCCTCATTTGCTCTTTCACGTGCCCTGCCCATCTGCACCATGCTGCCAAAAAGTTCTCAGAAGAAGAACGAGAAGAAAAAAGAACTGGTGAGTGGCTGGGTTGGGGGGGGGAGGGATGTTGGGGAAGAGGGAAGAGTCAGAGGGGCTGCTAGAAAAGTGTATGCATGTGCACAGGCTGTGGGTTTTAAAAATGTCTGAGTGAATCCAGGAAGAGGGAAGAGGCAGAGGGGCTGAAAGATACTGTAGGAACACTTGTTTCCAGCCCCTCTGCCTCTTCTCTCTTCCTGGATTCACTCAGAGGTTTTGAAAACTCACAGCCTGTGCACACACAAGATGTTTTTAAAACTCACAGCCTGTGCACATGCACACACTCTTCCACTCTTTTAAAACGTTTTAAAAACCGGCAAGGACAGCCATATTTCCTTTGTAAGTAGCAGTATTATTGTTTATTTTATTCTTATTTAAGTAGTTAGTGCACAAAATAATAAGTTTCCTTTTTTATATCTTCTTTTTGTAGGTCATTCTTTGGGGCAAAGAATTCAGTGACATCGACTTGGCCACTCCCACCCGGTCACATGACCACCAAACCATTCCTACAAAACAGGCCACACCTACAGAATAGGTTCTAAAAAAATTGAAACCCACCACTGGGGGCACCCCTAATGCCTAACCATGCCTATTTCTGTGATGGCTGCATATAACCAATCCTTTGCTGAATAGCCAATGTGGCATAGTGGTTTCTGTTATAGTTGGGTCATAACCTTTTTTAAAAAAATATTATTACTAAACATCAGACATTCAAGTATCCAGGATGGTTGAATCAGGTAGTTTATATAGTATATTGCCCTCTTAAGGGTTCTCAAGCACACACCAGAGCTTGAGGTGAAATGAAATGTATTGAGACAATAAATAACTATACGATTGTTTTGGAAACAGTGCAATTTTGGCTGGAATTCTTTTCAGTAGGGCTTAGCAAATCAGAAAAAAGAGGTCTAAAGAAAAAAAAGGAAAGAGATTTACCAAGGTTTTGTCAAGTCAACGTCTCTACAAACCAGTTCAAGACACAAATTGTTTCCACAGAATTAGATGGAAAGGCTGCATTCCACTGAAATATAATGACAAATCATCACCCAAGCTTCGCCAACTATTTTATCTAGAGGCTGTAGAACACAGGAGGATGAAATGGAAATTGCAGGAAATGAGAAGAAGAGAAATATAAATGTATCAGTCAAAAGTTTCTCTATTCCACTTTCCAAAAGCCATCTTCCTTCTACAAAACATTATTTGGAGGTGAGATAAATTTGAATATCATTTCTCCACATGGATTGCCCCTTGTGAATATATAAAACAGATGAGGAGGAAGCAAACCACCAGATTGCAAGCATATGAGTGAGTGGCTAGGCAGGGAGACCCATTGGTAGCGTAATATGGCAATGAACAAAGACACACATTCAATTTCATAGTTACTAAGATTGTTGGCCAAGCAGGGACTAAAATAGCCAGAGAAATGATTGAAGCCTGGAAAACAAACTTCTTTACGGACAACAAGAGTGCTGATTTACCACGAGTATCAAGTATTTAGGAGACAAGGATGCAATGACACAAGGACACCACATTTAATGACTTGATAACTGATGACTAGCACTCTAACTAACAACTAAAAACCACATGCAAACAGACATCACCATGTAAATACAATGCATAGAATATCCCAGTGCACAAATTCTGGATAGCGAGAAGTTTCTGAGGATGGAGTCCAGCAGAACCTGCAAGCTTGGAAGAATAAAACTCTGGCAACTGACTGTGGCAACTGACTCATATTAATCTCATATTAATTTTCCTCCATCCATTCAATCATCCTTGGCATGATTTAAAAAAAAATTCTGGTTTTCTGATAGAGGTTTTCTTTAGGAAGGATTGGGGGAGTCTCTATAATGAATCAGGAGCCTTCTCCCACTTAGATAAAAAAGGATGTTTCCACATAGAGCTACCGCTGTACTGAAGTTGAGAGTAATCCCAAAATAGGATGATCCTGATAAGAAAGAATATAACTGGAGTTAAGCCACTAACAAACTGGGATCCTTTGATGTGGATGGATTTGCAGAGTCTATTTTCTATTATCTTAGAAATCTCGGGGAGAAATGAGAGGCATTGAAGTCAAACGGCATCTGGAGACCTACAACTTGGTATTGCTGAGATAGAACGTGTTAGAAGCATCCCTATAAAAATACGGCTGCAATAATCCTGTATTTATCCTAAATTTCAGCACTTTGCCCAAATAAAGATGTATTTTCGGGCCTCGTATGATATTTTATTTTCAGTGCAAAGAATCAGCTATAGAAATAGAGTTCAGAAGAGGAACAGGCCACGCCCATGGTTTTAAGAGTTCAAGAGGATGATTGCAAAAAGGGTTTGTGCCCATTTTGGGATACTTTCCATCTAGATTGCCTTCAAAATAATTTTATGGACTGGTTTTATACCAGCAGTTAAAATTAATCATTATTATTGGCACTATTTTTAAGATACAATGAGTAATGTGCCTAAGAACATTTTTCCATGTTGTAATGAAAACAAACATGAAATTCATTTGTAACCTACCGGGTTCCACCCCCAAAAAAGACCCAGTCTTATTTTCTTTTGACCCCTGAAAAAAACAGCTAGGGCTTCTTTTCAGAGGGGGGACTAATTACTAATTGTCGTGTGATGGTGACACCGATAGCCCCAGGAGAAGCCCACTGCCGGCCCACTTCTTCTGCACCCACTTGCTGTCGCTCGCACACATTGCCTCCTGCCTCTGTTTCACCATCAGAGCCTTCCAGAAAGCCCTCTGCATCTGACAAACAGGCGCTGGATTGACACATGCACTGCTCCTGGCTTCCATTTCACCTTCAGAGCTCTGTTATTGGCTGCAGAGGGCTTTCCAGAAACAAAAATGGAGGCCAGGGGTGACACTCACTAGTGGTGGCAAGTGGCCGCAGAAGTAGGCCTGCAAGGCGAGGCAGGTGTCAGGGTGTGTGATGCCTAAGCAGTGGTAGGTTCCTAACTGGTTTACTACCGGTTCACTCATGCTTGTGCGTGCTTCTGCACAACACTTCTGTGTATAAGCAGAACCGTCTGGGAAGGCAGAGCCTCCCACCATCACCACTACTGAGGTGGCGCAGTGGTTAAATGCAGCACTGCAGGCTACTTCAGCTGACTTCAGTTATGCAGTTCGGCTGTTCAAATCTCACCGGCTCAGGGTTGACTCAGCCTTCCATCCTTCCGAGGTGGGTAAAATGAGGACCCGGATTGTTGTTGGGGGCAATATGCTGACTCTGTAAACCGCTTAGAGAGGACTGGAAGCCCTATGAAGCGGTATATAAGTCTAACTGCTATTGCTATTGCTACCAGTTTGCCTGAACTGGGCCGAACCGGGAATAACCCACTTCTGGACCTAGGGCAGCTCTACCCACTATCCTCATCCTACTTAATTTTTACTTTTTGTGTCTCGTCCCACCCTTTGCACCCCAGGATGAGTGGGGTTTTAATTAGGGCTAATTTGGGGGTAGGGCTTAATTTTAGCATATGCGTTCAAAAACATGATAGGGTTTCTTTTCAGAATGGGTCATATTTTTCCGGGAAATATGGTATTTGGGTTGTGAAACATCTGCAGATAAACAACCAAGCTCAGAGAGCACCAAGAACTTTGCAGATTCACTTGTGCTGTTGTGATCCCAATCGACCCCTTATCCCTAAGATTAATACCATTTAGGAATTTTTGATGAGGATGTAAATTGAGAAACATTGATGTGGAAGAAATGCCCTTTTGCAATCTCTGTTTAGAAAGAAAAAGGAACAACCAGGGGGGAAAAAAGATTTCATGACAATGTTCACAACAAAGTTAACTTTCAGTTTACAGAACTTCTTCTCTGCGAGAGAGAAAAATATATACCGCATATACTCGAGTATAGGCCGACCCGAATATAAGCCGAGGCACCTAATTTTACCACAAAAAACTGGAAAAGTTATTGACTCGAGTATAAGCCTAGGGTGGGAAATGCAGCAGCTACCGGTAAATTTCAAAAATAAAAATAGATACCAATAATGTTTTTGAATATTTATTTCAAAGAAAAACAGTAAACTAGCGGTGTATTCAATGAAATACTTCACTCACCTCATGATGCTGATGTCCCGCTGTGATGATGATGTCCCGTGCAGCCGCGGGACCGATGTCCCGCCTCCTATGACACACGGCACAGTGATTCCTATCATTGGATCACTGTACCAGAGGAGGTGGGACATCGCTATGTGGCTGCTTGCCATAACAAGGAGGAGGTGGGACATCGTTGCAGAGCGGCAGGAGGGGGAGGAAGGGGAATCGTAAGACAGCCCTGCATTACATTAGAACGTGAGGAGGGGGGATGGTGCGATGCGCGCTGCGCGGCAAACTGACACAGAGGGAGGGGAAACTCACAGGGGCACTGGGCCATTCACGAGTGTCACCCAGCGGCATGGCCCCGCCCCTTTTCTCCTCCATTTCGGGCAAATTTTTCACTGACTCGAGTATAAGCCGAGGCGGCTTTTTTCAGCCCAAAAAGTGGGCTGAAAAACTAGGCTTATACTCGAGTATATACAGTAAGTAGAGTTTCACTCAACTCCCCTGAAGAATTGGCTAAAGTACTATTTCCTTAGGAGATTTCTCTTTTTCTTAAATATACTTTCAAGAAAAAGAAACACGGGGAGGAAATGTGACATCCAGTCTGTAAATACAAGCTGCGAGATTTACATGAATGCCTTCCAAGCTTTAAATAAAGGTGCATTCTATTTTTTTCTCTCGCAAGAATGTTTTCATCCTTCAGACCGCATGGGGGGACATCTTCAGTAGTTCCTTATTAAATGAAGACTGACCCAATTTTCAGTACAAGGAGAGAGATTCCCAATTCTGTACGTTGTTTTTAATGGACCAATTATGAAGGGAATCACTAGACGAAATAATTTCCCAACAATAAACACCACTTACTATTGTTTGACATTCATGAGAGGGAGGCTCAGCAGTCAAATACCAGAGCAAAAGAAGCAAATACGGTCTTATCTATAAAAAAAATCCTTTAAAAAAGAACAACTGCTGGGAACTTTTTCTCCATGTATGCAGTGTCCTCAGAGATGTGTCCTTGTTACACTTAGGAGAGTTCATTCAGAGACGGCAGTGTGCAGATGCCAGATGTTTTGGCTGCATCAAATTGGCCATGCCTTTGTGTATCCCCACTGGTTTTGCTGTATTGTGGGATGGTTTGCCTCCTGCACCCTACATCTGTCTCTCCGTGTTCCTCTCCCCCACAAACAATGTCACTTTCAATTGGAAGTAGACTCACATACTGCTGAGGTTGTAATTGTCTGCAGGTGTCTGCAGCTGTTTGTCACTGTTCATCTCTTCCACGTGGAATTGTCATTTCCATACGAGAGGAAGCATAGACTGTATCGGCATGTCATAAGAATATCCAATGATGGGCCTAATGATGATAACCATGGCTTGGACACTCCTGGTTGAAGCAACTCATACAGCCGGTTCCAGTGGAACAGCAGGGACAGGGATTCCATTCAATGCTTTTTGTGATCCTGAAGGCTTTGGGGTGGTGGTGGTGGAGGAGTCCACCTTCCTTTCCACTGAGGTGGGGACTCATTCCGGGGAACATGACAGAGCAGGAGATGCCTGCCTACTTCAGGAATTGGATCTCCCAGGCAATTAGGCAGGAGATGGCCGTATTTCAACAAATTCAGGTGTCAGTAGTGACAGCTCAGGGTTATTCTAGCCTGCTAGCTCATTGACTGGATAGGAATTCTGAAGACACGCCTCCAAGTCCTCGGTCTTGAACAATGAAGATGAAGCAAGCAGAATCTTGTGCTCTGTCCAGTCCAAACTCCTCCCTCTCCTGGCAACTGGCCAAGCAGTCAACCGGGCGAGTCTGGACTCTCCAGTCCAGTGTTTCTCAACCTTGGTCACTTGAAGATGTCTGGACTTCAACTCCCAGAATTCCCCAGCCCGGCTGGGGAATTCTGGGAGTTGAAGTCCAGACATCTTCAAGTGGCCAAGGTTGAGAAACACTGCTCCAGTCAATCATCATGAGAAAGGGTGTTCAGAGATAAGACCAAAGCCCCTTCTCCATGGTATTGACGGGAGAGTCCAGGATTGGGCATACCAAAGTCTTGGAAGTCCTATGGGTGAGATCTGTCTTGGCCCAAAATGCCATCCTCCTCAAGCACTTTCTGTACCCCAAAGATGGGATGATTGCATTCTTCAGCTACACACATTCACTCTTCCTACTGTAGATTGTCAATTTGCAGCTCAACTCTTATCAATTTTCCATTGTCATCATGAGCTTTATTATACTGGGGCTCCATTTTACTCATCACTGAGAATTTACAATATCTTTTTATTTGCTTGCTTATTAATTCCAATTCTCACCCTGGTTATTCCAAATGGGAGCCGTGTCAGCCATATTTGCACAAGCAATGCAGCCTTCCTTTAAGCTGTACAGCAAAATATTGAGTGGATTTTGGAATCTTTCACAGCTACCTGAGCTATGGTGGTGCAGTGGTTAGAGTGCATTACTGCAGGCTACTTCTGCTGACTGCCGTCTGCCTGCAATTTGGCAGTACAAATCTCATCAGGCTCAAGGTTGACTCAGCTTTCCATCCAGTGGTGAAATCCATTTTTTTAAACTACCAGTTCTGTGCGCATGGCTTGGTGGGCGGAAGAATACTGCAAAATCCCCATTCCCTCCCCACTCCTAGGGGAAGGATATTGCAAAATCTCCATTCCTACCCCATTCTAGTAGATATGCTTTCTCTGCAAATTACCATTTTTTTTTCACCTTCAGCTGGGTTTTATCATGTTGAAAATTGACTATTTTATCCATTTTTCTTTGGGAACTAGAGATAGTAATCATAGGAGAAATTTTAAAAGATGAAGCAAGAAAATAACGAAAATACTTGGGACATATGTATGTAGGGTATTATACTGTTCATACAAAAATTGGAACAGACAAATATATCATAATATTTAACTTTACATCATGTTCACAGCTACATATTTGTCCATGACATTTCATGTACTCAAAGTTTTTGCATGCATTATCTTATTCATCCGTGTCTTGCCATTCTCTTATAAAACAGATGGGTAATTCTATTTCCAAGTAATTCCATCTCCAAGTAATTCTGTAAGGAGAAGAAAAATTTGTGTGTACATAGGAGCACCTAAGAGGTCCTAAGGCCTATCTCCTTTTGCCCTAAGACTTGAGATATTTCTTGGAGGACTTGAGGTTTCAGGGAAAATCCATTAAAAATTGAACTGAACAAAAAAAAAAAAGAGATCAAAAGGAGAGGCAGAAAAAGCAGGCACGTTTTAACATTTCTACCCTTTCAAAATATTCTATTTAGTTTCATGGCTGTGTTTCTCTTATTGACTTATAGCTGCTAGAGGCACCTTGTTCACCTTGCTGATCCCAGGAAAGCTAAGTAGGGTCAAACTCAGTTAGTGCTTGGAGGAGAGACACCCAGGAATCTCAGGTCAGTAAGCGAGGCTAAAAAGTTGAAAAGTCATCCTGGAATGAAGTGGAGTGGAATGATTAGAATAGAATAGAATATTGGAATGAAGGATAGGATGGGGTGAGATGGGATGGGATGGAATAAAATGAATAGCACAGCACAGCACAGCACAGCACAGCACAGCACAGCACAGCACAGAACAGAATAGAATAGAATAGAATAGAATAGAATATTGGAATGAAGGATAGGATAGGATAGGATAGGATAGGATAGGATAGGATAGGATGGGATGGGATGGGATGGGATGGGATGGAATGGAATGGGATAAAACAGAACAGAACAGAACAGAATAGAATAGAATAGAATAGAATAGAATAGAATAGAATAGAATAGAATAGAATAGAATAGAATATTGGAAAGAAGGATAGGATAGGATAGGATAGGATGGGATGGGATGGAATGGGATGAAATGGGATGAAATGGGATGGAATGGAATGGAATGGGATAGAACAGAACAGAACAGAATAGAATAGAATAGAATAGAATAGAATAGAATAGAATATTGGAAAGAAGGATAGGATAGGATAGGATAGGATAGGATAGGATAGGATAGGATGGGATGGGATGGGATGGGATGGGATGGGATGGGATGGGATGGGATGGGATGGGATGGGATGGGATGGAATGGGATGGAATGGAATGGGATAGAACAGAACAGAATAGAATAGAATGGAATAGAATAGAATATTGGAATGAAGGATAGGATAGGATAGGATGGGATGGGATGGGATGGGATGGGATGGGATGGGATGGAATGGGATAGAATAGAATAGAATAGAATAGAATAGAATATTGGAATGAAGGATAAGATAGGGTGGGATGGGATAGAATAGAATAGAATAGAATATTGGAATGAAGGATAGGATAGAATGGGATGGGATGGAATAGAATAGAATAGAATAGAATAGAATAGAATAGAATAGAATAGAATAGAATAGAATAGAATAGAATAGAATAGAATAGAATAGAATAGAATAGAATAGAATAGAATAGAATAATCTTTATTGACCATGTGTGATTGGACACACAAATCATGCTGCTTACTACACTGACATTTAGATTTTTTTTTTTCCTGGAGGAAAACTGATGAAGCTTCTTGGATGAGAAGGGAAACATCTTCTTCCTCAAGGGGGAAAAAAAACATGGCCCAATTGCTTTTTGAAAAACCACCTTTGAGCAGAGGTGGGCTGCATATACTTTAACAAGCGGTTTGCCGAAAACTTGCACTTAAACTTGCAACACCTAAAACAAGGCAAGTGAAACTGCCTAATATGTATGTACTTAGATTATACAATCTTTTTTTTTTTTTTTTTTGGTCAGAGTGTGCAGAGTGTGACTACTATCTTGAGACAACCCAGGAGCAAAACACAGTAGACAGAGGTTTTGTCTTTTTAACAGTGGTTTATCAACCAGACATGTGTGTGTGTGTGTGTGTGTGTGTGTGTGTGTGTGTGTATGTCATACATACATACATACATACATACATACATACATACATACATACCAGAGGTGGGTAGGTTCCTACCGGTTAGGACCGGTTCGGATGAGTAGGTTGCACCTCGGCTTGCCATGCCCTCGAACCGGTTCTATGGTCAGTGCCGCCATCTTGATTTTCAATTTTGTGTATGCGCAGAACAATCTTCATTGCAAAAAGGTATTTTTTACCCTTTTTCTAATGTTGTGCGCATGTGCAGACCTTTTTAGGTGCAAATGTGCATGCACATTTGCAGGCAGCAACCCACCCCTGATCTATCTATCTATCTATCTATCTATCTATCTATCTATCTATCTATCTATCTATCTATCTATCTATCTATCTCTGTCTCTCTCTGTCTCTCTCTGTCTCTCTGTGTCTCTCTGTCTCTGTCTCTCTGTCTCTGTCTCTCTCTCTCTCTCTCTCACACACACACACACGTACTAGGCAAAACCAGGCAATCAATCAATCTTCAACTATAACATGGAAGCACACATGGAGAGAGTGACGCCCTCACATGGCCTCCCTTATATAGACAGCTTCTTAAAGTGGCAGTAACTGTCAGCCTCTGCTTTGCTGCTTGCTTTCGGCTGCCATTGAAACGGGGAGGGGGGGCATGGTATTTGGGTGGGGAAGTATTCAGTACAGGAGTGATTGTAAAAAGGGAGTTTTGTTCTCACCATCTACTGCGCATCCTGCAGATAGAGAATTTCCTGCCAAGGCCAACTGTCCAGTATATCAACCTGATGATGCTTTTTGAAGATGTCTCCTACATGACACCTGAGGGATGTGCAGATTGGACCATGGGATGGGGTTACCAGGGGGAGGGGTTTGGGTCACATATTGATATCTACAATTACGCGCGCTTTTGCCTTAGATCTTGCTTTGCTTAGCTGCTATCTCCTCATGACCAGTAAAAGTACTCTTAATTCTGCAAAATGGAGTTGAGTGGTTTCTTTCTTGGTTACTGAGGGAGGTCGCCTTGACAGTAACCCTGCTCACTCATCTCATTGCATTATCTCAGTTTACAGCCTTAAAGCTGCTGGTCAGCTATTAAATCATCATTACCTTAACACATTTTAAAGGTGAATGTTCAAATGACTGCTCAAATCATATAAGTCTTTTTAACAACCTGGCTCAATCCAACATGAGGTGGGTTGTTTTTTCTTTCCGGATTTGAAATAATTTGAATCCATTTCTGAACCTCCATTAATGGACAGGATATCAGTAGAGGGAGCTTGCAACAACATTTCAGCCGCCTTGAGTGTATATATTTTTTCCTCGCTCTGATGCTCTTCTTCTTCTGAGACCACAAAAAAAATGTAGAAATTCAGCCGTTGTGTCAATACTGTTCATCAACACATTCGCTCGTTGTACCTCGGTGTCTGACTGGAGTCTCATTTTCAAGCCCACAGCCATACAAAATTAAGCTTAAATAAAAGCAAAAGGTCAGTGCAATTCTTACAAGATAATGACACGGAGGAAACCACAGAGGAAGTCGCAGGCCAGAATGGTTTTGGTTGCTATTCCCCTGGGCAAGGCAGGTGAAATTAAGTAGCGGCATGGGGCCTGAAGCGGCTTCTTCCGCTGAATTTCACCAACATGCTGGCTAGCAAAATCTTTTTTCTAGCGAGAAACAGATTGCTATCACCTCTGCGGTCGGAGGTTAAGCCAGAAGCACACGGAAGACAGAGATTGGTAATTCCATTTATTATCTACCTGGCAACGGTTCATGGACTGCAGCCCAATCGCTAATGCATAAAGTGCTTAACGAACAGCAGCAGCTCTTGTTTAAATCCGACAAGCGGGCCTGAAGGAACTGCTCAGAAAATACAAACTGAAGGGATGAATCCTTAAAGCAAAACCAGCATTGTATCTTGGCTTAATGTGGAGAATGGGACTTCCAGGAAGAGATTGGACTGCCGTTTGTCAGAAATGGTGTAGGGGCTCCTGCTTGAGTGGGGGGGGGTTGGACTAGATGACCTATAAGGTCTCTTCCAACTCTGTTAATCTGAAAGAATGGTTTTCTCTCTCTCCCCTCTCTCTCCCCTCCCTCCTCCTTCTCTCTCCTCCCTCCCACTCTTTCCTCTACCCTCCCTCCCTCTCTCCTCCCTCCTTCTCACCTCCCTCCTTCTCCTCCCTCCCTCTCCTCCCTCTCTCCTCTTCCCTCCCCTCCCCATCTCCTTCCCCATCTCCTCCCCCTCCCTCTCCATCCCTCTCCCTCTCCTCTCTCTCCTCTCTCCCTCCTTCTGTCTCTCTTCTCCCTCCCTCTTCCCTTCCTCTCTCTCTTCTCCCTCTCCTCTCTCCCTTTCTCCTCCCTCCCCCTCCTTCCCCCCTCTCCCTCTCTCTCTCCTTTCCCTTTCTCTATCTCTCCTTGCTCCCTCCCTCCCCCCCTCTCTCTCACACTCACTCACTCATACACACACATACACAGAGAGAGACAGGGAGGGAGGGAGGGAGAGAGGGAGGGAGGGAGAGAGAGAGAGAGAGAACAACTAAAGCACAAGGTTGCAATTGGCTTCCACGTGAATTATTTGGTTAAGATGGGCAGAGGATCTGTTATTGGAAATAAAGTATACCGTGGAGCATTTTTAGCTCATGTTTTAGTAGAGTTGACTTCCAGGTTTACCTCACCTGTAAGAACAAGAGGTGGCATGGGGGGCTGTTTAGTCCATTAATGGAAAGAAACATTGAGAGAATGAGTTCATTGAATTTCTCCCACGGAAACAGAAACATTCTTATCGGTTTCTTTTGCTGGGCAGGTAGGATTGAGAACAGCAGGAACCTGCTATCATTATTTGTATTCTTCCTTCCTTCATTTTGCCGTATTTTCAAGGGACCAGCTTCTTCCTTCTCCTCTTTCCCCTTGAATCAAAACCCTAGGGGTTTGAGTAGCCCCTACTCAGGGCTTTAAATAGCTTTAAATTGTCTTTTCCAACAGTTTTTGAGTTAATTAGAGGGTGTGTCCTCTGAGTGAGATGATGTTTATGTGTTGCATTATCTTGATTCCCTGATTATCTTTTTTATTGCCTCTCAGGTTTCTATTTGAAATGTCTTATTTTCCACCCTTCTCTGTATGTCTCTGTGTCTCTGTATCTGTATCTCTGTCACCTTCTCCCTCCCTCTCTCTTTCTCTTTCTCTGTCTCTCTTTCTGTCTCTGTCTCTGTCTCTGTCTCTGTCTCTCTCTCTGTATGTGTGTCTCTTTTCCTCTGTCTCCCTCCATCTCCATCTCCCTCTCTCCCCCTTCCCCCTCTCTCTGTTTCTCTGTCTCTGTCTCTGTCTCTCACTCAATAATGGAAACATTCATGAACTCATGATAAAACTATAGATTTGTTCATGACTAGAGATGAGCGATTCTTTTTTTTTTCTCAGATTGGGTTGGTTCAGAATCAGTGGTGGGTTTCAAAAATTGTTGGAACCTACTCTGTGGGTGTGGCCTCCTTTTGTGGGAGTGGCTTGCCACTCATGTGACCGGATGGGAGTGGCTTGCCGCCCATGTGACCCGATATGAAATTATGAATTAGTACTTAGGTCGGTCCAAGTAGCTATTCAGAAGTTAGTGGTTAGAAGCAATCATTGAGCCAAGGTGGCGCAGTGGTTAAATGCAGCACTGCAGGCTACTGCTAGATCAGCAGGTCAGCGGTTCAAATCTCACCGGCTCAGGGTTGACTCAGCCTTCCATCCTTCCGAGGTGGGTAAAATGAGGACCCAGATTGTTGGGGGCAATATGCTGACTCTCTGTAAACCGCTTAGAGAGGCCTGAAAGGCCTATGAAGCGGTATATAAGTCTACTGCTATTGCTATTGCTATTGCTATTGCTATCATAAAGCAAGATATGGAATTAAAACCAGAAATATTTTATTGGCTATTTGAAAGGGAGTATAATATATATTTAATTTTACACATGTTAGCAGCTGCTGGAATTGTGTTTGCACAACATTGGAAAAACAGAGATATGTAAATGAATAAATATTACAATGTGCAGGAATAAATAAATTGACAATTAAAATCAAGAAGGCTTTGAATACTTTTTCACGTGGGATTGGTTTTAGCAATTGCTAACTAACGGAAACAGAAATTAGAAATCCAAAAGTATGAAAGAAAACACCAATTATGTAAGGAAGGAAAGGTCCCTAAACTGTATAAGGAAATATTACTAGATCATTATTAATGTGTAGATAACTGCGGGACATTACACACCCACCAGTGGTGGGTTTCAAAAATTTTTGGAACCTCTTCTGTAGGTGTGGCCTGCTTTCCGGGTCCACTGGTGGAACCTCTTCTAACTGGTTCGGTAGATTTGACGAACCGGTTGTACCGAATAGGTGCAAACTGGTAGGAACCCACCTCTGTTCAGAATACATCTGTGTTTACATACTAAGGCTTTGGTGAATCAACTTGACTAGTTTTAATCAAAGGATACGAAAATAGAAATTTTGATACCATTAAAACAGTTGCGGCTAAACTGTCACTTCTAGGTGACGTTGGCATCGTACAACAATACAATATATTGTTACAATATAACAAACAAATAACCCATCCCTGGGCAGTTCTATAACCCTGGGCAGGTTGTTTTCAAGGGGGAATTTCCTATCCAAATATTACTGTTTCCAGATGATTTAGGAGAAGGAGTGGCAGAGCCTGGGGGAAGAATCAAAAGTGGGATCAGCCTAAAATCATCATGTTCCCACCAGCAGTCTAAGTCCAACCCCTCTTGAATTCTGTTAATCCTTCTCTAGTGCCAAAAATAGTGCTAGTTGACTAGATTCCTCTTAATAGGCATGAGCAATAAATCAGTTTAATTGGAATAATGTGTGGCCCTTGGTCTCTTCTGCCTGATAAATATTATCCCCCCCCCCATTCCTCAGTGTCCTCTTCAAACAATAGGGACAGTATAATCATTCATGAGATAATGCACAGTGAGGGCTTCAGCTACATAGCAGCATCTATAAAATCTTGGTTGATCTCAATGTTTTTTTCACCATGTCTCACTCATAAGGCAATACAACATGGGCTCAGTGAGAAGGATGAACCTTATCACCCCAATGAGCCTAAATGCCACATTCACACCAGCAGAAAAGGCCTGCTATGGACCTATGGAATTCCAATGCCAGGGGTCAAGTTGAAGAGGGTTTTTCCCACTGGGGAACACTACCATCAAAGGTGAGGGTATTACAACTAGGATTTGCCAGTTGACCTGGGGCTACAAGGGGAGACATTACCACTGGAGGTGATTGACAGGATCAACCAGAGGACCTCATCCCTGTGCCATTTGTTTCCATGGCTCTGGTTCTTTATAATGTGTGTGTGTGTGTCTGTGTGTCTGTGTGTCTGTGTGTATGTATATGTATTGTGTCACAACCCCTGATATGCCCAAATATGGGAGGAAGCATACTGCTTCCTTTCTCTGTCTATCGGCTCATCACAAGAGACCATCACGACAGAAAGCCACTATTTTTACTTTTGCCTTTGTTACATTTGTGTTGCATTTGTGCTGATAAATAAATAAAGGGAGACTAGTATAGATCTATTTCAAGCTATTTAGCTCTCATTAGCTAGCCATACCCTTACTGGGAATCGAACCTTTGCTGTATTACATATAACTGCCTGATATGTAATACAGCCCAGGTTCGATTCCCAGTAAGGCTATGGCTAGCTGATGAGAGCTAAATAGTTTGAAATAGATCTATACTAGTCTCCCTTTATTTATTTATCAGCACAAATGCAAAACACACCCACACACCCACAAACCCACACGTATAACTTAGAATAGAAGATCAGTATCTATTTTCCAATTTTCTCAAATGCAGAATTTCTGAATATTAAAGGAGCATCTTTGGTGTATGATTGACATATCAAGGTAATGATGGCTCCTATAGTGGGGTGTTTCCATCTATTAAAATACAACGTGCAATAGAAAAATGGCATATCAGCCCTATTTAATCACTGGGTCTCCCACAACATTTTGAGAAGGTATTGTCCATGTTTCTTGCTTCATTTGTTGTTTCCTTTTACCAAATGCCAGTTTGGATTCCCCCTCTTCAAACTTAAAACACATGTACCATATTTTTCGGAGAATAAGATGCACCTGAGTATAAGACACACCTTAGTTTTGGGGGAGGAAAATAGGGGGGGGGGAATTCTGCCTACCAGGTATTCATCTGGCTAGTGTGCTTAGTCTGGTCAGCTTAAGCACATATGTGTGCTGGTTTTGAGCCCATGCATACACATCAGAGGTGGGTTCCTACCAGTTCACACCTATTCGGTAGAACCGGTTTGTCAAATCTACTGAACTGGTTAGAAGAGGTTCCACCAGTGGACCCAGAAAGCAGGCCACACCTACAGAAGAGGTTCCAATTTTTTTTTTAAACCCACCACTGGTCCTTGGATATGATTATTCTACACTATCATGCTCTTATTTATAAAACTCAGTGCCTCTGTGAAAGGTAAGGATGACTACTGCGTTTGTGGTGCAATCAGAACATTGTGTGTGTTGAAGTTGTTTTAACGCAAACCAAAGATGCCTTTTAAAAAACAAGTTTACACCATATTCTTATGCATGCCAGTGCTGTGTGTGAGGTAATTTAAGGTGGTTCTGACAAGTGTCGTCGGCGTCTTCATATCCGGTCAAATGGGTGGCAAGCCACTCCCATCCGGTCACATGGGTGGCAAGCCACTCCCACAAAGGAGGCCACACCCACAGAGTAGGTTCGAACCATTTTTGAAACCCACCACTGATACACCTGCTTTTTATCCCCTGGTTGGGGATAAAAAACAGCTTCTAAAGCACAGCTGACTGTTGGAGAGAGCAACAATGAGAATAGCAGGCAAAGCAGGGAAGATCACTTGACCCGTTAGTGCCTCATTAGGGCTGAAAAGCAGCTTCTAAAGCACAGCTGATCATCAGAAGGAGCAGCAATGAGAAAAGCAGGCAAAGTAAAGAAGATCAGCTTCACTCATTAGCGCCTCATTAGGGCTAAAAAAAGCTTTGAAAAAGCTATATTCAGAGTATAAGACACACCCAAATTTTCAGCCTAGTTTAAGGGAGGAAAGTGTGTTTTATACTCTGAAAAATATGGTAATTTCCAGTTTTGTAGGTCACACCTTAAATAAAAAAATTCTGTAATATGTGAAACAGGCTAGATTCTCATTATATCAAAAGTTACAGCCTTTTTTCTTCAAATTTTGACTTCATAGAAACCTCCAGGTCAATTCCTTTGCATGCTACAGAAGAAGTTTTCCATTGTTTTATTCCATGGTGTCCTAACATCTTTTCACTGTACCTTACAACCCTGTAGGAATGTAGTTTTATGTTTCTATCAGAGTATAAACCAGGTCTGCCCCATTAACTTTTTTTCAAGATCAGTCAAGGTCATCCAAATGCTACCATTTGTTTTGACCCGTGAAATTATACCTCTGCTGAATCCCTCTAGCTTTTTCAGACTTCACTAGAAATAATTGCATTTATAGTTAATCAAACCCCAACGTCTTTGGTTTATTTGTTTGTTTGAAAAAAGAAACCCAAGATTTTTTGCACCTCATTTCTACAAGAGTTTTTTAATCCTAAAAAAAGAGAGACAGAGCAAAAACCGATGATTGTGGCTTTTATGAAACCTCACAATTAATGTGGCTAGAAGGGATTTTATTAGTTTTGCACAATGCTTAATTAGCTTGTATAATTCCCTTTCACAAATGAAAACCAAACAAGTGCAGGTTTTTGCAATGAAATAATTATTTAAAACAATGGGGAGAATATCCACACTGTGCTTACATGAATTATACACAGCGGTCTAAAGAACATAGCAAATTAGCCTTTAATTCTGTTTTTTCCCCTCTTTTGAAATTCAGTGTATTTGTATCTATAATTCTACAGGACAGAAAGACTATACCCAAGATTTTATTCTTAAGGACATGTTCTTTTTTTGAAGCGACAGAAGAGTCACAACCAGGACAGAGAATTCAGCATTAGATCATTCTTCTAAATCAAGAGTGTCAAACTCAACTTCATTAAGGGCTGCATCTGGACTATGGTTAACTTCGTGTGGCCGGGCATGCATAGGTGACTGGGTGGGTGTGGCCAACTGGGTGGGTATGGCCAGCTTGATGCCACTCACTGGTTGTGGCCAATTGGATGGGCATAGTCAACTTGATGCCACTCCCCAAACTGCTGGCATGTTTCCACTTCACACTGAGTAGACTGGACAAAAGCCGTGCTGGCCCGATATTTCCTCTTCACATTGGGTAGACCAGGCCAAAATGATACAGGTAAACTAGGCCAAAGTGCCATGGGCCAGACCCTTACATTTTCCAGGATGTCCCCACATGCCTGGTCTGGGCCCATTACAGTCCGCATCCAACGCCATGGGCCTTGTGTTTGACACCCCTGTTCTAAATAGTTACACATGTCCTGTTCTTGGAAAATCCAACCAAATAGAATCTTGGGAGATCTATCTGAAGACTAGGTGACTGTGTAAAAGTCCTAATTTTTGTGGATCGGTTTGAGGCTACCACATGCCCTCTTGTCACAATGGTCTACTAAACTGTATACAATTAGTTGTGTTTGTTTGTTTTCTAACGTCAGCAATTTCGGCAACTCCTGGCCAAACTCTTCTGAATTATGAGTAGGGTCAACCCTGACCCAACAAGTTTAATGAGAAATATCAGGAAACATCAGATATGTATATGAGCCATGGTGGATCAGTGGTTAAAGTATAGTACTGCAGGCTATTTCTGCTGCCTGCCGGCTGCCTGCAATTTGACAGTTTGAACCTCACCAGGCTCAGGGTTGACTCAGCCTTCCATCCCTCCAAGGTGGATCAAATGAGGGCCCAAATTATTGGGGGCAATATGCTAACTCTGTAAACTGCTCAGAGAGAGCTGTCAAGCACTGTGAAGCGGTATATAAGTCTAAGTGCTATTGCTATGTAGGCAAGACTGAGAAGTTAAAAACAATAGGAAGAATCCACTGATAAGCCAGTTGCATCTTGTTTTCAACTAAATATTTTATTTCTGCACAGATAAAAGCCTTCATTGCTAAGAATGATTCTCAGTTTCTTCATAGTTTGTACTTTTTTAAAGTTTCATAACCTGGAAGCTGTCCATTCCAAGTTGATAAAAGCTATCCTTGTAGTTCCAAGATAGATCAAGAATTCTCCTTTATGGTCAGGCAGACTTGGTTTCTGTGGAAGCCAGCTCTTGTGTTCTTTCCTTAATTTCTGATTAAAATTGATGTTGTCCCTCCTCTGAGTAGGCTTTGCAGGTTCACAGAGACCATGTTAAACCCTCTAGGCCAGGGGTGTCAAATTCACATCATCACAATGGTGTCACGTGACATATCGGGACATCCCCCCCCCATTCTCTAAACCGTGCATGAATGTGGCCAGCGCATGACACATCCAGCCCGCAGGTCGCAATTTTGATGGCTCTGATCCAAGCTAATGAGAGCTCTTAGCAAACTCCAGTTTGAGACCTCTCCTCTGCTCATTAGGGCTTGAAAATGTCAAGAGGACACCTTCATCAATCACATTTTAAAAAAAAATGACCCTGGTTAAAAGCACAATACTTATGTATCACTTTTTCTATCTGAGTCTGACTGATGTATTTTCCAGGTTGACCTGTTTTGTGTCTCTGGTTGTTCTATTCATCCCACTTCCAACTGGAGATTAGACCCAGCCTTAATGATTTGCACTGGTTTTTTCCTATTATTGTCTTAACAATAAATCTAGGTGTGAATTTCCCTTTCAGTCCTAAAGTCCATAAAGGTTTATTGTTGTCTCAAGTAAACAACATGGATTTTTCATGGATTTACCAGAAAGCACACTAAAGGAGAAAGAAATAGCAAGCCAAAATAATTAAAGGCACAAGAAAAGAAATGTAGTTAAATCTATACCTTATCACAGATTTATGCTTTTAATAATGTATAATTTTTATAATAGTGTATAGGAGCCCAATAAGAGAAAATAAAGATATAACCTCAAAATCCATTTGATATTATATTCTTTCTTACATGGACTGCTTTTCTATGGCAACTTAGGTATTTCAGTTAACACTAGGTATGCTGTATTATTGTTGCTCTGTGCTATCCTTATAAACATATTATGTTAGAAGAATCGGTATTGATTTTGCAAACTAGCAAATCTTTATTTTTTTAAAAAAAATCTACAAATTATCTAACACATCTTGCTTGATTTGTATAATTATACATTGGCGATTGCATTAACAGAAAATTTGGAGTACAAAGGCAATGGTGAATTATCATTAAACAGAAAGGAAAAATTGTCCCATCAAGATTCTTGTCTCAAGCAGGAACGTATAGGTAGACACTGAATACAGGTAAAAAAAGAATGACTTTTCTATACTCTTTCAAACTTGAGGAGGTGTGAGTTGCACATAACCAGTCAAAAAAAGGGAATTGTATCTCGTATTCTCTGAGCCCCTTGGATTGCAAGGCGATCAAACTGGTCAGTCCTAGAGGAGATCAACCCTGACTGCTCTTTAGAAGGCCAGATCCTGAAGATGAAATTCAAATCCTTTGGCCACCTAATGAGAAGGAAGGACTCACTGGAGAAGAGCCTAATGCTGGGAAAGATGGAGGGCAAAAGAAGAAGGGGATGGCAGAGAATGAGGTGACTGGATGGAGTCACTGAAGCAGTTGGTGTGAGCTTAAATGGACTCCAGAGAATGGTAGAGGACAGGAAGGCCTGAAGGAATGTTGTCCATGGGGTCACGATGGGTCAGACACAACTTTGCAACTAACAAATACAACAACAACAACAACAACAACAACAACAAATCTTGTTAGAATATTTAGCATAGTGTACTTTACTAAACAGCATGGTGGCCTAATGGTGAAGATGCTCGCCTCCCACTCAGAAGGTTGACAGTTCAATCCTAGTTAGCAGCAGATGTTTCTCTTAGACATAAAGAAAATATTAGTGAACTACACATGGTGTCAGGAAAGGCATTCGGTCAGTAAATACTCAGCTTTGTCCACTCATCCTGAGTCTATTCTGATTATTGGATTACAAAGTTGTAATAGGGAATTTTGTTTTACTAAGGACTTGTTCTAACTAATCACTGCAATTGGCATGGTTAGTAGTTAAGATAGGACATTGCCATGAATTCCAGTTTGAAAAACAAAGACACAGCTTGGAAAACAATAATGGCAAGGTATGTTGCACATTATTATAAATAATATATAGGGTTGAATCCATGGAGTCATCTGAAGACTACATCTACAAACAATAATAGCTTCTAGAAATAATAGCTTGTTCTTGAGTAGAATAGTGTCAAAACAGGAGTGTGAGAATTATCTACAATAATAACTTTATTTTCCCCCGAAAGCACACCAATATGAGAACAGTAAACCAGTAGAATGGTTTGCCTTCAGAAGTTGTGAGTGCTTCATCACTGGAGGCTTTTAAAAAGAGTCTGGAGACCCATTTGTCTGAAATGGTATAGGGTCTCCTGCTTGAGCAGGAGGTTGGACTAGAAGACCTCCAAGGACCTGTCCAACTCTGTTATTCTGTTATTAAATATAATCATTAGCTTTACATTGGTAAATGTAGATGCTGGGTGAGAGTAAAATATTATAGGTCTTTAACGCAATATTTACCAATATCTTCTACTACCAATGGAAAATATTTCGCCTATTGAAAATATAACAACTATTTTAGGCACACCTTAATTAAAATTCATAAGGGTCAAGAAAAGGATCTGATGAAATCCTTTGGGTCTGAATTTCACAGATGCTAATTTGTCATCCCCAATTTATCATTAATTAAAGTATAAATATATACCGAGGAGAGGTAGAAAAACATAACAAAGCCCAATTATTAATGTAAGCAGCACAGTGGAAAGTATTTATCAGTTGTTTTTTTAAATACATAATGCTGAAATATTGTAACAATCTGTTTATTAGTTGGAACCACACATTTTGCTACACTTTTCAGATTAAAGGCTTGTTTTGAATTATATTTAGGAAATCACAAACTGCAAGTACATTTGGCAATTCTGTCCTTTCCCTCCCCCCCCCCGGCAACCAGATGTATTTACCTGTTCGACATCTGCCTCTGTTTTTATTTGTATTGTTTTGTTCTTAAGTGGAGCTAATTCACATCTAAAATATTATAATCTGTAAGAGTTTGAGACGAGAGAGAGGGTGGGTGGGTGGGTGAAAGAAAATGTTTTCAGTGATTAGTTTCTTCCCTCTGAACTAATGTTCAGTATATATTTTAAACTCTAATTAAATTAAACTGTAAAGGTTGAAAGCAGACCAAGTAAATCCAGACCATATTTGGAAGGAACTGATAAAGTTGTGCTTAGCTTTCTCCCTGTAAAATCAATAGCACTTACCAATAAGTTAGCTGTATCGCACCCATGGTGGTTTTTTTTTTAAAAAAAAATTATCATTTAGTTTGCATATTCCACTTGCTTTCTGAATTAATCATTTGTTGGATTCTCACAACCAGGGGTGGGTTCCTGCCAGTTCTAATCTCTTCTATAAAAGAGGTTCCACAAATCTACAGTGCCGTTTAGAACCAGTTCCAGCTCCCTCCCTCCGCCCATCCGCACATCATCAAGATGAAGAGCGACAGGAGGAATTCTGGGAGTTGAAGTCCACAAGTCTTAAAGCTGTCACCTTTGAATACCCCCGGGTTTTTTTCTAAAGGGTTAGGGGTGCAAGGGTCTTGTAACTTGACAGCTTTAAGACTTGCGTGCTTCAAATGCCAGAGTTTCTGAGCCAACATTTTGGTTGCTAAGCAAGAGCTTTGTTAAGTGGGTTTCACTATATTTTACAAGTTAGTCACGCCCACCCAGTCACATGGCTGGCAAGCCACTCCCACCGGTCACATGGCCAACAAGCCACTCCCACAAAGCAGGCCACACCTACAGAAGGGCTTCTAAAATATTTTGAAACCCACCACTGCTCACAACATATAGAACTACAAACCACTCACTTAAATGGGCTACAGAATACATACATGTGTTGTGGAACATAAAAGAAGATGATTTTTGCATATCACACAATGATAGAGTTTGAATTGACATGAATAAACATTTAGGCAAACTCTAGGGATGTGTATGGAAACTTCAGGACAAAGAAATTAGATTCCGAAATCCAAATGATCTGGGGCAGCAGTTTGAAATGCTGCTCTTCAATGAACCGATAGTAAACTGGTTAGGAAACCCACCACCAATGCACATACATAAACACAAACACATCTTGCTTGTGCCCCCCTCGTGGAAGACTGCGTTCATATCGTTGATACCCAAAGAAGACCAAGACCTTACCCAACCAAAAAACTATAGACCTATTTCATTACTCAATGTAGATTATAAAATTTTTACTAAAATATTAGCAAATAGGCTAATGGTGGTAATTCAACAATTGATACATACCGATCAAACTGGTTTTATACAGGGCAGACAGATGAAGAACAACGTTAGATTAATTATTAACGCTTTAGAATACCTGGGAAAGAACAATCAAATCCCAGCCGCATTCATATTTTTGGATGCGGAGAAAGCCTTTGATCGAGTTAATTGGCAATTCCTGCTGAAGACATTGCAAAAAATGCAGATAGGAGATGGCTTTTTACGGTCAATTGGTGCAATATATCAGCAGCAAACAGCCCAGATCATTGTCAATGGAAGTCTGACAGACTCCTTTCAAATTGAAAAAGGTACAAGACAGGGCTGTCCTCTGTCCCCATTATTGTTTATTATAACTTTGGAAATACTGTTGAATAAGATACGGGGCTTGGGCGGTCTAAAAGGGATTAAAATTAGACAGCAAGAATATAGAGTCCGTGCATTTGCGGATGATCTGGTCATAATATTGGAACAACCGCAGGAATCTAGTAGGGTATTATTGAACACGATCAATCAATATGGTCAAGTCTCGGGATTTAAAATAAATCTAGGAAAAACCAAAATATTAGCTATAAATATGACTATCAAACAGAAGGAAGAACTGGGGGCGATGCTAAGATGTGAGGTAGTTAAAAAAGTTAAATATCTTGGAGTTAATATTTTAATCTCAAATGGGAAATTATATAAGCATAATTATGAACCACTTTGGCATAGTATACAGTTGGAGTTGAAAAGGTGGGAAAAACTGCATTTGTCCTTGCTGGGTAGAATAGCGGCAGTAAAAATGAACATTTTACCAAAATTTTTATTTCTTTTTCAAATGTTACCAATACTTAAAAGAGATGCGAATCTTTCAGAATGGCAGAAGGGTATTAACAAATTTGTGTGGGCAGGAAAGAAGCCGAGGGTAAAGATGAAAATAATGCAAGATGCATGTGAAAGAGGAGGATTGAAATTACCTAACTTAAAATTATACTATGATGCAGTGGCATTATCTGCAATTAGTGACTGGATTCATCTAACTAATGACAGAATTTTGAATATCGAGGGATATGACTTGTTATATGGTTGGCATGCTTACCTGTTATTTAACAAAAAAATGGATAAGAAATTTAAAAATCATATCTTAAGAAATGCTTTATTGCGGGTTTGGAAAAAATATCAACATAAACTAAATGATAAAGTGCCCATGTGGGCAATTCCTAGACATGCAATTGAAAATATGAATGTAGAACAAAAACACGATAGAACCACCTATAGACAACTTCTTATCTCAGAAAGAGGGGTGATGCAACTAAAATCTTTAGAGGTACTTAAAGAAGAGAAGGTAGTTCAAACGTGGTTTCAGTATGGTCAACTACAGGCTAGGTGGAAAACAGATCAAAAAATTGGCTTTGTAAAAGTTGAGGATAATTTGTTTAAACAAATAAGAGATCAAAGCTCAATGCATATAAAGAGGATATATAATGTACTAATACAGATGGATTCTGAAACGGAACTGATTAAGGATTGTATGATAAAATGGGCTCAGAATATCGAGGAACCAATAATGCTTGAAACATGGGAAAGAATCTGGGTAAGAAATGTGAAATTTACACAAGCACAAAACTTGAGAGAAAATTTTTATAAGATGTTTTATAGATGGCACCTAGATCCTAAAAAGCTTGCCTCTATGTATCCAAATGTTCAACCTAAATGTTGGAGATGTGGTTTCTGTGATGCTACATATTTTCATATATGGTGGACATGTCGTAATGTCAAGGCATTTTGGATTAAAATATGGTGGATCCTGCAAAACATCTTCAAAAGAAGGATAAAATTCACCCCCCAGTTGTTCTTACTGGGTATATGTATTGACTTTACAGCAGCAGAGACTAATTTGGTTCTGTACTTAATAACGGCAGCAAGACTCTTGGTGGCGCAGTATTGGAAGAAGAAAGATTTACCTACAATTCAAGAATGGACTTTGAAAGTTATGAACTTAGCCGAAATGGCCAAAATTTCAGCATATCTCAAAGAACATTCAAACGAGAGATATAAACGAGACCGGAAAAAATGGATTGATTACATAAAAAGTAAATATGGGACTAAGAAACTCCAGATAGCTTATGCTTAGTATCAGTAACAATTTAAATTGTTTAAAATTTGGGTAACAGTAAGGAGCTGAGTTCAATGTAGAGATATTTTAGACTGTGATTGTCCAAAAGTTATACCACGTATGGTCTTTGGGAAGTCGGGGGGAGGGAAGGGAGGTGGGGATTTAGGGGGAGAGGGGAGGGGGGAAATACAATATGTGTTAAATTCCATGATTGCATTTGTATACTGTGGCTTTTCAATGTTAGTGCGAAAATAGAACAAACCGAATATACTGGAAGATAATAGAAATATACCGAAGGAAAGAGTCGAGTGAAAGAAGAAGGAGGGTGGAGAGGGTGAGAGAGAGGAGGAGGAGAAGGGAGGGAGGGAATGGATTAGAGGGAGTGACAGGGTTAGGGTTAGAAAGAAGGGGAGGGGAAGTAGGCGTAGAGGGGTGTGTGAGAAGGAAGAATGAAAGTTGGAGGGGGTTGAAAGAGGGTGTATGGTGGGCCAAGGTGGTATATTGGGTTTGTATTGTAGAGGGCATTTTATATAAGTGAAGGCCGTGTTTATTACTCAATGTTATATGCCCTGATCAAGCACAGTAAATATGTGATTGTATAGAATGAAAACATAATTATATATATATATATATAAACAAACACACACACACACACACACACACACATCACTGTAACCAGAAAACAGTTCATATTCCATTAATCCCATCCCACTTTAAAGAGATCTGCTTTCCGCTTCTCTTAACTACTTCAGCATGAAAATGTCTATACAACAGTTAGAAATAATTGGTTCTCTGAAAACCTGTTATTCTAAGAAGAATTTGTGCAATTCAAATGCTCAGGATGACTTTATGTCCCAATTTAATTATGACGGCAAGAGAGACATCTTGGTTTTTCTATACTAGGTTTCTCTATACTTGTGATAACCCCAAAAATCTGAATGTGGTTCAGCAGAAAAGCTACAGCAAATGTCATTCTGGATGGGATACCGAATCAGACTGAACCACTTTCAAAGCTCTTTAACCAGAAAAGACTACTTTTAAATCCTGTGATTGAATTGTGATTGAAAACAGATGAGATGGGTTCCTAATAACTTTTGGTATGTGTTTAAGCTTATTTGTAATCCCGATGTTGATATAATGATCGTGAATGAGTATTTTTCAGTGATAGAGTATAACATATATCTATATAGTGGTTGAAATTAGTGTCTCTAAAATAATGCTGATTAGTGACTGTGATAACTTATATTACAGTAATATTATTTACTAGCTGAATACCCGTGCTTCTCGACAAAATTATGTGATCGGGCTATGCAGGAGAAATTCAGTTCACAAAATGTTGGGTCGGTTGTGGTCGGTGATTGAAACACATAGGGGAATATCGCTCCTGCTGCCTTGAGTCCAAAAGCAGTTCCATAGGTGGAAGGTGTAAATATTTTGGTGAGGAACCAATGTTTAGTACTGTAAGGAGTTCCAGACTGCTCCTGAGTAAAGGAGTGGAACGTCTGCCAATTTGAACTGAGGTAACAGAATGTGAGGCAACTTGCAGTTGGAACAGAGCTCTTTTTAGGTGAGGAGAGGGAGTAGAACTCCTTAGCATCAGAGCATGATGCTTTTTTAAAAAAATAATTACTGTATAAGAAATACTAATGATCTGATGGTCATGTTTAAAAAAATCCTTTCTTAGCAAAGACCTAGAAGCCAAGAGAAATATATGTGCCAAATTTCAAATCAAAACACACACACACACACACACACACACACACACACACACACACAAATGTTTATATAATTGTGACTCTGAGAAAGCCAAGGGAAATAATCAAAACCATAAAAAATCAAAAGTTAGAATATTTCAGACATGTGATCTCGGACATGTGATGCGCCACATCGAAAAATATGACATGCTTCACTTAATCCTTCAGAGAAGGCAAACAAGGTCCAGGCAGAAGGAGAAAATCATTGCTTCAAAATCTAAGAGAGTGGTTTGGAGAAAACTCAACAGCACTTTTTCATTCAGCCGTTGCTAAAAATAGGATCGTCAACAGGATCACCAACATCCAATGGTGGATATGGCACAATAATAATATATAATACATATTTTAAGTGTCAGGAGCGAAAGATTTGGACCACACATGAAATTCCAGTTAAACTGATGTATTGCTATTCATGCCTATGCACAACAATCTACTAAATTAACGGTTGACACTATCTTGGCACTAGATAAGTGTTAACAGAATTCAAGAGAGATTGGACTTAGTTCATTTGTGGTTACGTAGTGATTTTAGGCTGATTCCTCTTTTGATTCCACCTTCAGTTTCCTTCTCCTACATTAAGTTTCTTTGAAACTGAAGACAAATTCCTTGTGTGTCCAATCATACTTGGCCAATAAAGAATTCTATTCTGTTCTGTTCTGTTCCGTTCCGTTCCACTCAACTTGACTCTTCATTCCAATACTTTCTATTCTATTCTATTCTATTCTATTCTATTCTTTCTTTGAAAACCAATGATATTTTTGGCAGCAAGATGTAAGAAGATTGACACTGCCTTCTTCCAACATATAGTCTTGAAAGTCTTGGTGGTCTCCCAAATGAGAGATAAACTTCTCCATTCCTGCTTTTTATGAGCCAAGGTGGCGCAGTGGTTAAATGCAGCACTGCAGGCTACTGCTAGATCAGCAGGTCAGCGGTTCAAATCTCACCGGCTCAGGGTTGACTCAGCCTTCCATCCTTCCGAGGTGGGTAAAATGAGGACCCAGATTGTTGGGGGCAATATGCTGACTCTCTGTAAACCGCTTAGAGAGGCCTGAAAGGCCTATGAAGCGGTATATAAGTCTACTGCTATTTTTATTCAGGTGGAACTAGCAGGGTGGAACTAGGTGATGAGACTGGTGTCTATTAGGATTAAACAAATATAAAACCCTTGGATGGATACAATTAGTTTTCATTAGCTCCTCGGAAAAACAACTAACGTAAAAAAAAAAAATCAGCAGAAAGCTTCATGTACCATCTGTCTTGTCCCTTAAAAAAGCAGATGTATGGTTTAACATGGTTTTCAGACACTTTTTGGCAAAAAAAATTTGAAAATCGTTTATGGTTGGAAGCAGACAACTATTAATTCTCACAGTATTCTGTAGGACAAGGTCCAGCTAACATTTATTGTTGATTTTCGTAGGTACTAAGCCTGGCATGTGCCACCTACTCAATATTGAATAAAATTTCCATTTTTGGCCACTTGATACTGTGTGCTGTCAATTTTTTAGAGGAGGAGAAAGATCACCAAAATAATAAATGCCCATTCTTAGTCTGGAAGAATCCTAGGAAGAATTTCTCTTATGGTTCTCAGTGGTTCTAAATATACAGAAGAAGAACTTATGGAAGATTTACCTTTAGCTACTTTCCCACAATTAATACACCTTATAGCAGTGGTGACAAAACTTTTTGGCATCAAGTGCAGAAACCAGCATGTAGGTCCTCCATCACTGGAGGCTTTTAAGAAAAGTCTGGACAGCCACTTGTCTGGAATGATATAGGGTTTTCTCGCTTGAGTAGGGGTTGGACTAGAAGATCTCCAAGGTACCTTCCAACTCTGTTATTCTGTGATGCAGGTCATTCTGAGGTCATTGGGGAAAATGATACTTTCCCTGTTATTAGCATCAATTTTGTCAGAGTGATGCCATGGTGCATATGATATGACTTCTGATAGATATCCATGTTCTCTTTCCTTTTCAATAACTGACGTATCCTGTGTTGGAGCTCCTATATTTCAAACTATTTTGCAAATTGTACTAAGGAGCCACTGATGATCTCACACCACATCAGATTTCGTGCTGGGGATACTGTAGGGGAGGAATTTACTTTAAAGAAACTACCTAAATACCTTGTTTACTTTAAGGAAAATACCTAGGAGGTGCTTCAAAAATCTTGTTCAAGGTTGAAAAATCTGAGAAATGTCCTATATTGATTTTAAACAGGAAACAGTTCTATTTTCTTATGCTACTGCTCAACTCTGATTATCCTTGCCCTGCTTTGAAACTGGATTACATTGCCTACTTCAGATCAAACACAATCCCCATCAATTTACTCCAACCAGGTCAATGCAAACAGAACAGAGGTGCCCCGAGTCTCCCAGAAGTTTATTATATATTTGTTTAAAAAGAGACAGCTCTGCTTGTATGCATAGTGATCCAAACCTAACCTTTCAAAAAATGAGCAGAAAGATTTCTGCCTGGGACGATGGACGTATCTATTTAGCTTTCTCCCAAATTCAGAAGTTTTAAATGCTGCCTGGGAGATGGCTGAAGATTTGCACTAGTGAACTGAATCTAAGCCTGCATCAGTACATCTGCAAATGTCAAATCTTTCAGTCCTTGCTCCCAAGGTGGTGTTAAACCAAAAGTTGGGCTTTAATGTAAACACCTTCTGACTCAAACACTTAGATGAGTAATTAGGCCTTCAACTGCAGTTGTCTTGCAAGTGTTTCCAAAGTAGCAGGCTGAATGCTTCTTTCTGGATGTATTTTCAAGTTCCCAGCTATCCCTGAACCTGAACCTGTGAAATTCAAATATGGAGAGTTGCCTGGATGAGTTTCTTCTCCTCATTCTTTACTTTTAATTATTGGAGAGATGGGGATAACAATGAAGATAGAATGCCACCACAATTACATGGCCATGTTTGGGAATACCATATTTTTCGGAGTATAAGATGCACGTTCCCCCCCTTAAAAAGGGTGAAAATTTGGGTGCATCTTAAACACTGAATGTAGTCCCACCCACCCACTGTTCCCCACCCTTTGGCCTCTGCCTCCCAGCAATTTACCTCCTTGCAGCAAATGGGGAAAATGTGGCTTTCGGAGGTTGCAATAGGCTCTAGCAATCCCTGCAGCTTGAAACAGCTGATGATTGGGAGGCCCCTGCTGAAATTGAAAGTGAAACTTGCTGTTTGCTCCCCGAGGCAAATTGCTGGGAGGCAGAGACAGATTTTTTTTGTCTTGTGCTAATCAGGCAGTTTGCTCTTTGCTGCAAGGAGGTAAGTCAATAACTAAACCAACCTATAGAATGTTCAAATTATTAGGCTTATTTTTTTAAAGACTGCTTTGTTATTGTTCTAGATGACTTAACAAAATGAAGAAGCTTTTTAAAATAAATGCTTGATCTGAAGAGGCCCAGTGCTATTGTATCTTCTTTTAAATAGCAGAGAAAGAACTATACTTCCAGAAAGTGACATCAATTTTAACAGCATCTATACAAGTATGGTCTGAAATATAGAACTACAAACAGTGTATGTTGTCTGTACTGTTTGCTGTTTGTTGCAAGGAGGCAAATTATTGGGAGGCAGATATTTTCCCCTTGTTCTCCTCCCCAAATGCTAGCTGTGTCTTATACTTCAGAGCATCTTATACTCCAAAAAATATGGTATGTCCAAATGATCATTTTATCCACTTTCATTCCATCTGCAGCTGTCATAGCCAGCCGACCTAATTTGAGGCTGTATGACCTCCTTCTGGAGAAAAGCAAGATGAAGTTTCAAGTGGCTGAGATTGGTCTTCAAAACTTTTTGTAGATAATGTTTGTCACATTTACTACAAGCTCAATGTAATTGGGCAATGTCTAATTAAGTGACTTGGGCCAATGCCTTGTGAAAGACAGGGGTAAGAAGTCAGGAGGTAGGATAGATAGTTCTGCAGTACTGAGGAAATGTATAGCCTTCATAATATGCATTTTCCACCTGTAAATTAGATTTATGGCCAAGGATTGACTCTGCTAAGCTTTAAAACAGTGGTGAAATTCAAAAACCTTTACTACCAGTTCTGTGGGTGTGGCTTGGTGGATGTGGCAGGGGAAAGATACTGCAAACTCTCCATTCCCTCCCCACTCCAGGGAGAAGGATATTGCAAACTCTCCATTCCCTCCCCACTCCAGGGAAAGGATACTGCAAACTCTCCATTCCCTCCCCACTCCAGGGGAAGGATACTGCAAACTATCCATTCCATCCCCACTCCAGGGGAAGGATACTGCAAACTCTCCATTCCATCCCCACTCCAGGGGAAGGATACTGCAAACTCTCCATTCCCTCCCCACTCTAGGCAAAGGATACTGCAAAATCGCCATTCCCTCCCCACTCCAGGGGAAGGATACTGCAAAATCTCTATTCCTTCCCCACTCCAGAGGAAGGATACTGCAAAATCTCCATTCCCACCCTACTCTGGGGCAAGCCAAAGGTGGTATTTACTGGATCTCCAAACTCCTCAAAATTTCCGCTACCGGTTCTCCAGAACCTGTCAGAACCTGCTGAATTTCACCCCTGCTTTAGAATTAGCTGTAGTCATCCAAGTGATGCACTAAAAAAATCCTGCTATCACAACCCGAAGTCTTAGTGCTCAATCAGCATTTCCTGGGACCGCAAAAAGAAGAGATATCAGCTGTGTTCAGTGCATGGAAAGAAGGAATGGCTGATGGATAAAGTTTTCTTGCTAAGAGTTTCGTTCCCTTGCTTTGTTTTTAAAGCTGATAATTATTGGGATATTTTTCTTAAGCCAAATGAATGGCTTCTAAGAAATGCCAAATACCCGCACCCTCAAGGAGATGGAACAGAGAAGCTAATTAAAGCAATTAATTGCTACCCTACTGTGTTTTCAAAGACAGTAATTTTAAATGTGTGAGATTTTTTTTTAAAACAGGAAAGAAAAACAAATAAATACTGAAGAAGATAACCCCAGCTCTCATGTTCTTTAGATTAATCTATCTGTTGTCCAAATGGAATGTCTTAACCTCCTGTGTTATTTTCGTGTTTTCCCTCCTTCGTCTGAAGTTTTTAGTTGTTTTTTTAATATATATATATATTTCATATTAAGCCCTTATTGCAAAATCAGATTGAATTATAAATATTAATTGAACAATCAGGTTACAGCAAATGACTTGGAATTTCTACAATGTTAATAAGGTGCCCATTATATACTTCATTAAACAAACTTTTGTGTGCTTGTGTGTATTCATTCTGGTACAGGAATCAGCAGTGGCTTCATGATCAAAGGCCATGGGGATGATTGTAGAGTGTTTACTGGGTCTCCCAGATTCTTTTGGAACAGGGCTGTCAAACTCCCTGTTGTGGCCCACCAGAGGCCAGTGGAGCTGTTGGCAGACTCAGTGAGGCGGTTGGGGAGGTACGTGGGCTAGTCCTGGAGTCTGAGGAGTGCTCTGCATCAGAGGCAGAGATGGGTCCAAGGCCATCCTAAGGTTATCAGCTGCCTTTGGAGTTGGATATCAGTGGGGCAGAAGAACAGCTGGAGCCTGTTCCTGGTGTGCACATGTGCAGAACTGCCAGGAGAAGGGAAAAGGGTCAACTTGGGAATTAAGCCACAGGTGGATGGTGAATGGCCCCTCCCAGATCATGAAGCAGAGTCGGCATCCTGATAAAGCCTCTTTTATTGAGGTTAAAGGGAATTCCTCTCCAGCAAAATCCTGGCAAACAGTCTTTCATGAGATTTCACAACTACAGATCTTTATCAGGCTTGAAGAGCTGCCAGGCTGATATCTTCCAAATGCCATGCTGTAGCAGCAATTACTTGGCAAGAAGCCAGGAACAGATCTTCACCCTAATGAATTGAACTAAATGTGTCCTGCAAACTCCCCTCCCCTTTTGATCCTCTTTGTTCCCTATTGGAGGGGCCATTGACTGTCCACCTGTGTTTTTACTCCTGAGTTGGCCCTTGTTCCTTAGCTGTTCCCTTCTTCTGGCAGCTCTGTGCATGTGCACGCTGGGAACAGGCTCCAGCTGTTCTTCTGCTCCATTGATATCTAACTCTGAAGGCAGCTGATAACTGTCAGATGGCCCTGACAGCATCTCTGTCTCTGATGCAGAGCCCTCATCAGAGCATTTCCCAGACTCCAGGACTGGCCCATGTTCCTCCCGAACCTCCTCATGGTCTGAATCGGCCACTGGTGAGCCACAGCACATACATTCTAGGTAGTTAGAATTACATACCTGCCACAAGATCTTGTGAGTTGGCATTAAATGGTAGCATTGCACGCAAATCTTCAGTAGCTTTTACTCAAATGAACATTACAACAATGAACCATGACAAAGGGGATTGTTTGAATTTAAAGAAGAAATGTTGTTTTGCAAGGCTTGAGGGCATGTGCATACCACCTGTCTGCAATTCCTTTGACCACACATTTCCTGTCCCTAGATCATGAAATCATTTTGACCTCAGATTAATCACATTGTAAAAAAAAAAAAGATATATATTGAGATACCTAAGATTTTTTTTTTTTTAAAATGAAATCTTAACATACATTTGAATTGGTATCAGGATTAGGATGGGAAAGAAGGGAGGAGGAGGAGGAGGAGGAGGAGGAGGAGGAGGAGGAGGAGGAGGAGGAGGAGGAGGAGAAGGAGAAGAAGAAGAAGAAGAAGAAGAAGAAGAAGAAGAAGAAGAAGAAGAAGAAGAAGAAGAAGTAGTAGTAGTAGTAGTAGTAGTAGTAGTAGTAGTAGTAGTAGTAGTAGTAGTAGTCTATTCTTCCATTTTCTCTTTTGGAAAAGGATTTTCAAATCTGTCGATTTTCCACACAGTGTTTTTCCAACAATGGAACTGCATGTCACTTTTATTAATGCTGTAAAAGTAGAAACTTTTAGATAAAGCATGGAATTTGCAAGTGTGCTACGTAATTTTTTTTAAAGTGTCCAGAAAAGGGGGCTCAATGTAAATCGTCACGTAATATACAACATGTGGTTTTTAACCAGAGTGGGTTTTAGTCTTATTCTTTCAATTCCTTTCTTTGTTTGAAAAAAAAAGATAGTTTGTTGTTAGAAAAAAGTAAAACCTTGAAAGGTCAAAACGTTAATTCCACTTATTACAATAGCTATTCAAAAAGTGTCTCATCTGTGCAGCTGTCAGGACTATTATCTCACAAGAAAGGGACTGAATGAAAAGAAAAGAGGCTTTTTGTTGTGAAGAGCCAAACTTTTGCATCTCTCTCTCTCTCTCTCGTTCTTTCTTTCTTTCTCTCTCCTTCTCCATGTTTGTGTGTGTGCGTGTGTGTTCCTTAAAATGGCAAACATATTTTATGTATCAAAAATGGGGCAATTATAACCACTTCTACAAGATGCTTCTATAATATGCTCTCCAGCATACTATATATTACATCATTTCAATTCAGTTTCATACAGAAGAAATTCCATTCCACTCTACCACCTCCTCTTCTTCTGTCTCTATCCATAGAGGGGAATGTTTTGTTGATACGTGTTTTGAGTTTTTGCACTTATCTAGTAAAGTGACCACAGAGAAAGTTTCTACAGATAGTTTGAAGATAGATAAGTAGGTTGGTAAGTAGGGAGGGAGGGAGGGAGAAAGAGAGAGAGAGAGATGATAGAGTTTAGAGTTTAGAGTTTTAGAGTTTTATTTCATTTGTATGCCGCCCTTTTCCCTAAGGGGACTCAGGGCGGCTCACAACTCAAACAAGGGAAGGGGGAATACAGACCGTTGACAACAACACAAAAGCAATACATAATTAAAAAAATGCAACAATCATACCATTCGAGATAGGGGCAACAATTCTTTAACCCCAGGCCTGTCGGAACAGCCAGGTTTTAAGGGCTATGCGGAAGGCCTGGAGGGTGGTGAGGGTGCGAATCTCCATGGGGAGTTCGTTCCAGAGGGTCGGAGCAGCAACAGAGAAGGCTCTCCTCCGGGTAGTTGCCAGTCGACACTGGCCGGCGGATGGAATTCGGAGGAGGCCTAGTCTGTGCGATCTAATCGGTCTGGTGGAGGTAATTGGCAGCAGGCGGTCTCTCAAGTACCCAGGTCCAATACCACAAAGGGCTTTATAAGTGATGATGTCTGTGTGTGTGTGTGTGTGTGTGAGAGAGAGAGAGAGACAGAGAGAGACAGAGAGAGAGAGACAGAGGCAGAGAAACAGAGAGAGAAGATAGATAAACAGATTCAGTCTATATTGAATCTGAGGAGTCCTTGATGCTCTCTGAGCTTGCTTGTTTTTTTGCAGACATTTCATTACCATAACTAGGTAATGTCATCAGTGCTAGTAAGGAGTGCTGCTTGATGCCAGGATGTTAGCCTGATTCAGGCTTAAAAAGAAGAAATTCAATTCACTCCAATAGGAAGAACTACCAGATGTTGTATCTATTATTGTAATTCAGCCAGCCTTCAGTAACCCTTGCAATTAAAATATTGCTCACTGATGATGGGAAGGATATATACCATCTGAAATGTGATGCAGCCAGTTGAAAGTTTTTAGGTGATTTCTCCTGTGATTATATAGGACGGATGGGGAGGAAGCTAACCACCAGATTGCAAGAACACAAGCAAGCGTTCAGATGAGGAGATCTGAGCTCATTGGTAGCCTCACAATGAACAAGGACATACATTCAATTTTGAAGCTACTAAGGTTGTTGGACGAGCAGGCACAAAAATAGCCAGGGAAGTGATTGAAACTTTAGAAATGGGTCCTGCATCAGTCAACAGGACTCCTGATTTACCACCAGCTAATTAAGAACTCAGAAGGTGAGGTGCTTGGCATCACAAGGAACAACAGCCAACAACTTAATAGCCAACCACCAATACCCCAAACAACCACTAAAAAGTCACACACAACCAGGCACCATACAAATACTACTAGCCTAAAGTACACACTCTACTAGAAGAAGTTCCCTGAGGATGGGATCTAGCACAAGTCTGAAAGCCACACATTGCAATGAACAGGGACATATATTGAATTTCACAGCTACTAAGATTGTTGGCCGAGCAGGGAGAAAAAGAGCCAGGGAAATGGGTCCCTTATATGCTGATTTACTATCAGCTTGTGGGGAATTTAAAAGCAAAGAGCAGGATAACACAAGAAAACAACAATAAATGACTTCATAGCCGGCCATCAACTCCCCAATTAATAACTAAAAGTCACACACAACCAGGCTCTACCTTAATACTATTCATAGAAAATCCCAGTGCACACATTCTGTAGAGAGAGGGACATTCCCTGAGCACAAGCCTGAAAGCTCAGAAGACTAAACTTCTGGTCTGGTGACCTACCCAGATTGGATTGCAACATTATCCTGGGACATCGATATTCACCTTCATAGTTTTAAGTGAGTGAAACTCTGAATGGTATCGGGAAACTCAGAGAGCTTAATTAGTATTGGAATTAACTAAAGAGAATCACCAAGGTACCCCTTCCCATGTTGTTCATTAATGGTCTTTCTCTGGCTTTGTATCATTATAACAATAACCCCCAGTGATGGTCTGAGGCACATTAAATCACTAATGTGGGCATGACTTTCCTCCCTTTCCCCCCCAGGTTTCCCAGACTTCTCACCTTGCCCTGCAGACTCCAAGAATGGATCCAGGTAGCTTTCCAGAAAAGGCACACTTTCCATGAAAATACAACTTTAGTATATTGAATAATAAAAGCTACTGGTGTTGATGCTAGTCAGGGTTTGAAAAGGGAATTCACACATTATTGCTATGTACAGAAATAAAGATGAGTAAATCATCCGAATAAATCCAAATAAATTTGGGTGGGTCCCTGAAGTGGATATCACATTAGCGCCACTCTCAGTCATGTAACATTTCTCAGTGATTTTGATGTGGACAGTGAATCTCCACTATGGAACCGCTTCTCTGGAGATGACTACCACTGACGGAAGAGCAAATATTGTGTCCCTTACTCATAACCCCCAAAAGCAACCTCAAAGTAGGTACATTTAAATTAAAATACGATTAGGTTACGGAGAAATGCATTTACCAGTGAGTACATTAAGGGAGGGACATCCGATTCTCTCCAATTTTCTTTCTAACTGAGTTTTGTTTTAATGGCGAGATGCTAATTGCCATTTGGTATCACACAAAAAATCGTCCATCTGTTGTTGTTCTGCAAAAATTGGGAAGTGACCATTTTCATTCCCAAGGTCAGATAATTCCATCGTGTTTAGGTAAGAAAGCGTTTGCTTTTCATTTAAACATCAGAAACAAATTTCCATACTCAAGGCTCAGAAGTTTGTCAAACATAAGACTGAGGGAAAGGTACACATGGGTATTGCTGTCTACTCTGAAGAAAGCATTCCTTAAATAGGTAGGGCACCCTTTGTTACAATAACAACCGCACACACTTTGAAGATATAATTGACAAGCAATTCATGGGGGTACTCATGGGGGTAACAAAACAAAAACAAAACATTAATCTAAACACATTCTCTTAGGACAAGTCAAACAAATTATGCAAACAGGAACAGAATAACTTTTGGTTTAAGAAAAACAATACCTTCCCTGTTCAGCATGAAAATGTTCTTTCCATCAAATAAGGAGTTTCCATGGGCAAGGCAAGAAAGAAAAGTGAACATTATGCACTACTCTGGCAGGATAGGAGGCCACACAGCCATTGTCTCAAGAAGTTGGATGGAGAACAAGGTCATTTTGAGGACACCACTTGATTAAAAAAATTATTCCATTGGGAGTTTGGTTGTCAGGTGGGACACAGTCCTATCTATCCTTTCGTTCCCATAACCCTGCGTGAAGCTGTACAGAAGTAGCAGATGATAGAAATAATATGTTAGTAGATTTGAGGCTTATGGTTTTCCCAGTTGCAATGTATGGCTGTGAAGGTTGGACCTTAAGGAAGGCTCAGCACTAAATAATTTAGGCTTTTGAACTGTGGTGCTGGAGAAGACTTCGGTGAATCCCTTGGAGTGCATGGTGATTAAACTGGTCAGTCCTAGAGGAGATCAACCCTGGCTGCTCTTTAGAAGGCCAGATCCTGAAGATGAAACTCAAATATTTTGGCCACCTAATGAGAAGGAAGGACTCACTGGAGAAGAGCCTAATGCTGGGAATGATGGAGGGCAAAAGAAGAAGGGGACGACAGAGAAGGAGGTGGCTGGATGGAGTCACTGAAGCAGTCGGGGTGAGCTTAAATGGACTCAGAGGATGGTAGAGGACAGTAATGCCTGGAGGAACATTGTCCATGGGGTCATGATGGGTCAGACATGACTTCACAACTAACAACAACAAAGATTTGAGGCTGGCACAAAAGGGAAAGGGAAAGGAGGAGGGGGAGGAAAAGAAGGAATGATCCTTTTTATGTTTTTTCCTCTGATACCACCATTTTTTTTTACTTTAAATCAAAGGTGTGTAACTCAAGGTTCGGAGCATATATATATGACCCATGCAGTGCTTAGATTTTGCCTGGGGGGCAGCCCTGGAAACAGCAAAGGACCAGCCTGCAGTTCTTCTGACAGGAAAAATGGAGCTTGAGAGGGCTGTGGGAGGCCCTCCCAAGCTCCATTTTTCACTGGAAGAGGGTTGCAGGAGGTTTTCACAGCTCAAAACGAAGCTCGGGAACCCGTTTTCTCTAGCAGAGCACTTGGGCCACCACAGGCGTCCCCAACACAAGATATGTTGAGCTGGCCACATCAACCCTGGCCCCTGAGGTCAAACACAACCCTCAATTAAATAGAGTTTGACATCCCTGCTTCAAGTGTACCATATTTTTCAGACTATAAGATGCACCGGAGTATAAGACACACCAAGATTTTGAACAGGTATTTTTTAAAAAATAAAAAATTCTGCATTCTGCAGCCCTCCCAAACCCTCTGTATGCCTTGTTTTTTTGTGAAAAATGGGGCATGCAAAGTGTTTAAGAGGCCTGCAAATTGCTCCTGGGGGATGGGGGGGGCAAAAATAAGCAAAATACTGCTCCTGGGCCTTGAGTTTGGCAACCCTGATCTAAAAGATGATGCTTGTATCCTTATCTGAAAGAAGGCACAATGGAAAGGTCTACCAAAGCAACCTCGTTTTGCATTCAAGCACTAACTCGCATCGAGCAGACCACCTTGACTGATGCTAACATCCATCAGAATGAAGGTGAATATAATATGTTTAAGAAGACCAGGAAGAGGTGCAACTGATAGGATTAACAACAGGCTCCGCTCCTCAAAATTCACTGAGTTCCATGAAGAACCATGAGATGGATGCTGACAATAAATGGGGAGGAAAGAAACACTCTCCTAACTTTTCTGGCCGATAAAATGCATCAAGGAGAGTTACGAAGTCTAACAAGACATGTGAGATTGAAACTTTCTTTACTTTAAGGAACCCAGCTGAGAGCTTCCCATTAGTGCCATTAGGGTAGTTTTGACCTTTCCTTCAGAAATTTTTTTTGGTCTCTTTCTTCACCTCTACCTCCAACTGCTGCAAATGTTTTGCTGTGATGTTCTCACATCTTTCTTGTAGCTAGCTTTTTTAAAATAATAAAGCCAAGAGTGGGCTGCTGGGGGTTCTCAGGGGTTCAGGAGAACCTCTAGCTAAGATTCTGTGCAGTTCGGAGAACCCCCAAATCCCACTCCTGGCTGGCCCTGCCCACACCAGCCCGCCCCTACCAGGAGTCCCCTGCAGCCCGTTTTGGATGCAGTTAAGTGCATGCGCGGAGGCTCAGAAAGGGCAAAAAACAGGCCTACCAGAACTTTGGGAAGGCTGGAAACGGGCCTGTTTCTAGCCTCCAGAGGTCCTCCGGAATCTGTGTGGGCCATTTTTGACCTCCCAGAGGCTCAAGAAAAATCTCCAGAGCCCGGGGAGGGCAAAAATGCAGGAGGCCAACTAGGTGCAGGAGGCCAACTAAGCCATGCCCACTATGGACATGCCCAGCCAGCAACCGGGCAGAGAACCCCTTGCTAATATTTTTGAAACCCACCCCTGAATAAAGCCTTTTAAAAGCCCTATATAGTAAACCGAAACTCGGCTAATCCAACACTATATAATCCTTTATCTATCAATATACCATCTGGTGTTGAACAGATATTTCTGTCTGTAGTATATCCCTTTTTAAAAGCTGTTTCAAATTTGGTGGTGATAAATATAATAGGCTGATGGAAGACAGTCAGTCTCTGTCTGAGAAGAGGAGGAAAGTCACTGATGATAAGAAAAAGGGAGAGCCATACAAAACCTCAAGAATACAGAAATTTCAGGATAGCAATAACCCCTAGACTTATATACCACTTCACAGTGCTTTCCAGCCCTTTCTAAGCAGTTTACAGAGTCAGCATACTGCTCCCAGCAATCTGGGTCCTCAACTCAAAGGATAGTTTGGGTTCTGCAAGTTTTGCAAAATATTTATTCATGGCCAGATAAAAACATCAAATAATCAAGATATTTGTCAACTGTGAAAAACAATCTCATATAATAAGTTAGATGGTTGTTGCATCAAACAAGAATGTGGTGTCCTTAAGCTTCTATCATGACATTATCTCAAGTGTTGCCTCTCCATTATTTTTATTCATTTCTTCATATGTTTCCGCCTGGGCTCCTAAATATCTGAATTGATCTTATGCACTAACAATTGTATGAACTTTTTTATCAATGTTAGCAATTTGTCTTAGCTCTGATTTGTTGAAGTATCTGTTGGCCGATTGACTTTACAAAGTGAATCTTCTGCACACAACTAGACACGTTGTGCTATTTTTCCTTCTATTGGCCTTACAAAAGGGCACAATACCAATGCTATCTTTTCCTTCAAAGATTAGTGCAATTCTGGTGTACTGTAAATGTTTCAAATTTTGACTAATGAGCTATCTGCAACTAATGTGTATTTGACTTTTTCCTAAACTTAGAGCCAGGCCAATGAACCATTTTTGACCACATCAAAAATTGTTGTTGTTAGTGGTGGTGGGATTCAGCCAGTTTACACCACTTTGGGAGAACCGGTTGCAAACTTTTGGAGCAGTTTGGTTAACTGGTTGTTGGAAGAAATCATTAGGGCAGAGAACCAGTTATTAAATTATTTGAGTCCCACCACTGGTTGTAAGCCATTCAAAGTTGCATAAGATGGTCAGCCATATAACTCTTTTAAATAAACATGTAAGTAAAATCCAAAGTCCTTGCAAGAAGAGATATGAAGAGCAGAAGTTGGACTCTCTCTCTCTTTCTCTCTCTCTCCCCTCCCTTCACCCCTCCCTCCATCCCTCCCTCCTCCCCCTTTCTCAACAACTTCTTAGAAAAATATAATAACCAAAAGACACTTTGGCTTAATGAAATAACTGCTAACCACATTTCAATATAATACAGATTTGAAAAACACATTGAATAGCAAAACTATTGTTATTTCATTCCCCCCCCCCCCCTTCAAATACAGTAGCACAGAAGAGTGAATAAAATTGCTTGTATTGCTCTGGGGATAATTTTAAAATGTGTAGAAGAGAGAAAATAAGAAACAGACATCTAAAAAAAGGCTAGTGTGATAAAATTAGATACCTTGCCATAATTGTGTTTCCTTAACATTTCATTCTTTATAAATTAATCTGCACTCTAGAAACTTATGACAGTACAGAAATGAAAGAATATTGGGATTTGTTTGGTTTTTGTAGTTTTGAATGTCCAGATGCTTCCTTTCTTACCAGAGTATATATTATACAGCATCTAGAGAATGGATGAAAATTTCATTTAGTTTGCTCATTGCTAAGTACTTGCTAAAATTGCAAATACCTTCATAAGACGAGAAAAAGAAACACATGTAAGGAGGTGAAGAGGGATACATGAATTTAGTCGACCATCATTCTTTTTCTGAATCCATGTTGTTGCTGCTGACAATCTCTTCACCTTTACCAGATCTATGGCAGGTGAGGATCAGCTGCCCCCTTCCCTGGGAGAAGGGTTGCGATACATGAATTGGGCTGTCTCGGGAACCAACATGTGCAGATTTTCTTCTCCAAATGATGGCTAGTGAATAAAAAAAATAGTATGAAAGTGAAAAGTATTATGTACTAATAGTATTTACTTGACTGAGGAAATCCGTTCAACAGTAAAGGTTTATTCAACATCAACTAAGCACAAATCATGACAGAACAGAGAAACTCCGGTTTGACAGCTCTTTTATATCGGAGCTGTCAAACCGGCAACCAATCAGAACGACGTTAGCTTCCTTAGGCACCGCCTACATTGACCGACCAATCCTGTCATCGGGTGGAGATGATTGACACCTCGCATTTGCCCAGTCTCAGACATAACAAAAAGGAGAAATTCTCCCATTCTGCATGTGTTTTTCAGCCTAGTGTGATGGATCTGTGTGATAGCTGAGGTTCACCTTAGATCACGGATGGCTAACCTCTTTGTCATCACGCACCGAAAGTGCGTATGTGACCAGCACAAGTGCGCATGAACCCGCACCCATAATACAATGTGTGTGTGTGTGCCACACCCCTGCATGCCCCGTCCCCTGTGCATGTGTGTGTGACCCCTCCCCACTCCCCCCACTTCTCTGTGCATGTGTACATGACCCCCTCTGCCGTGTTTTGGACCGAGCAGGCCTCCCTGCAGCCTCGTAGCAGCAAAAATGGGCTGCGAGGGTGGAGCGTGCATGACCCCCTCATCCCCCATGCATGTGCATGCATCTCACACACGTGTGCCCTCCCCCTGTGCATCCACAGCTCAGCTGGCCAGCAGGAGGCACATGCACAGGGGCAGTGGAGTTGAGCTGCACCGACAGCTCGCATGCCTGCAGAGATAGCTCTGCATGCCATCACAGCCTTAGTTCATACAGGGAGTCTTGGATTGGGCTCGTAAGTCAAGAACTCTCTATAGTTGTTGGAAATTGGTGGCAGAGTTTCAAGGTCCAGGTTCCAGGTCTCTCCATCCCTTCAGTACAGCTTTTGCAAATTGATCGGCTTCTCGCTGTACATTAGCCATCACATCGCATAGTCTGGATTTGGATTGGATTTGGATTTATTTCATTTATATGCCGCCCTTTTCCCTGAAGGGGACTCAGGGCGGCTCACAATTCAGTCAGGGAAAGGGGTACAGACAGGGGATAAAAAGACGAACATAACAGTACACAATTTAAAACACACAACAACCATACCATTCGAGGAGGGGGGCAGAAGCTCTTTAGCCCCAGGCCTGTCGGAATAGCCAGGTTTTAAGGGCTTTGCGGAAGGCCTGGAGGGTGGTGAGGATTCGAATCTCCACGGGGAGTTCGTTCCAGAGGGTCAGAGCAGCCACAGAAAAGGCCCTCCTCCGGGTGGTCGCCAGTCGGCATTGGCTGGCAGATGGAATTCGGAGGAGGCCTAATCTGTGGGATCTAATTGGTCTATTGGAAGTAATTGGCAGCAGGCAGTCTCTCAAGTACCCAGGTCCAATACCATGAAGGGCTTTATAAGTGACGACTAGCACCTTGAAGCGTATCCGAAGACCAATAGGCAGCCAGTGCAGCTCGCGGAGGATAAGTGTTACGTGGGTGAACCGAGGTGCACCCACGATCGCTCGTGCGGCTGCATTCTGGACAAGCTGAAGTCTCCGAATGCTCTTCAAGGGCTGCCCCATGTAGAGCACGTTGCAGTAGTGATACTGCATCTGATATGTGGTTAGAATTTCATTTCAGGAAGCAGAAGAAAGATGCTTTGGGAGTCCCATCATGTGCATTGTTGAAGAAAGGCGCTTGCGGATCTTCTATCTGAAAAAAAAAAAAGATAGAACAATTCTGTAGAATAAAGTGATTCAAGGAGGTGATTTGGTGAATCGTGCTAATTTGGGAGATCACATCCTTCCACCATACTATGAATGTGAAAATGCATTTCTCGTGTCCGCAACTTTCCAAAAAGAAAACCAAAGAGAGCTGTAGCCTCTTCATTAAACCTGTCCCTATCTATCTCAGATTTTTTTAAAAAGTTCAATGGTAGCCCTTCCATCCAAAATAGTTTATCTCTGCAGAATAAAGAAGCTGAAATCATGCTATCAACCATAAAACTATACATTAAGACTGTCTAGCTTCCCAGCAAGAATGAATCACTTAGCCTAGCTCAGAAAAAGGGCTGGGAACTCCAAGGAAAGTAATAAATATTGAAGAAAGTAGCCAAAGGTGCTTTTTTCAAGAGGCAACTGGACTTCCTTTGTTTTTCCTTGAAGACATTTCACTTCTCATCCCAAAAAATGTCTACAGTTCTTTAAAGCAAAAAGTCTTCAAGAAAAACAAAACAAAACAAAGAATGTCCAGTTGTCTCTTGAAAAAGCACTTTTGGGACAACCATGACCAGGGAAATTGAGAATCTCCGTTGCTATTGAAGAAAGCAGAAAACTAGGTAACTAGAAGCAAAATTTAATCTCCCCTGCATGTGTTTCCTCTTTTCCTAAGTAGAGAACAATTTGGCCAACACTTTTGAGTAGGCTGCTTTATCTTCACCAAACCTTTGTATAGCTATTAGATTTATTTCCTTGTTCTTCAATTACGGTGTGAGACTTAGCTCCAAGTTAGGGCCAACATTTGGAAAGTATAAAATGCACAACGTGAGGGGTGTTTCCAAAGCACATGATGGAGCTGAAAGAATCTCTCGCTGAAGAATCTAAATACAGTTCAGAAGTTCTGAAGAACCTCAACAAATAAAGATGTTCCTTTGAACTCAAATATTATTAGAATAGAATAGAATAGAATAGAGTAGAAGACTTGTGAGGGACCTTGGAGGTCTTCTAGTCCAACCCCTGCCTAGGCATGAAACCCTACACCACTTCAGACAAAGGGTTATCCAACATCTTCTTAAAGACTCCCAGTGTTGGGGCATTCACAACTTCTGGAGGCAAACTATTCCATTGATTAATTATTCTCACTGTCAGGAAATTTCTCCTCAGTTCTAAGTTGTTTCTCTCCTTGATTAGTTTCCACCCATTGCTTCTTGTCCTGCCTTCAGGACAAGAAACAATTATGATTTCATTCTCCCTGTCATGAAAGACAAACCATTCAAATTCACCATTTATTTTCAGGTAACCGTGTCAACTAGTATGACTGAGGGAATGAAGAGACATGCCAAAATGAATTGGATGTCAAAACAAAATAATCAAAATACAATATTCTTGCATAGACATAAGGGGGATTTTTTTTTAAAAAAAAATGATTTACTTCCGCCAAACAATTTCTTTGCAGATTAAGGAGAGGAGGAGATAGAAGACATGACAATGCCACACTGTTGGGCATGTGAGTCCAAATTTGGTATCTAAAAAGTGATGCTTAATCCAAACCATCTGGATGTTGCCTTAATTAAACATAACCTTGATGGAGCGCCTTTAATTTTCCCATCCAGTGAAATTCTATCTAAGAATAGGTACCTTGCTTTTTCCCCCCCCCCAACATACTTTAGAGTTATTAAACTTATCTATTTTCATATTTTTAAAGTTTAATGTTCTGAAACTCAGACAGAAGTTTTATCTTTTTTTTTCTATTACTGTTGGAGTCTGTTTTGCTTTGCCTGAGGGCAGAAATCTGGCAACTGGGAGATCTGAGAATGTTCAGTACCTCCTTATTTTCTATGCCTCAATCTACCTTCTCCTATTTTGGCCTTTCCAATACCTTATATTTTTTTTCTTTCTTTTTTAGTCTAGAACAAATGCAACCTAGACCCTTACGAGAAAATCCAGTAGGAATCTTCTCCCCCTGAAACTCTTCCTTGGTTTGGGGAACAGGAATCTGAATAATTGATCCCCTTCCCTAGTGTCATAGAATTTCATTCTAAATATATAACCGAAAGGGCAAGCAAGTCTCCCACTATTAGCAATAGCAATAGCAGTTAGACTTATATACCGCTTCATAGGGCTTTCAGCCCTCTCTAAGCGGTTGACAGAGTCAGCATATCGCCCCCAACAACAATCCGGGTCCTCATTTTACCCACCTCAGAAGGATGGAAGGCTGAGCCAACCCTTATTTGTATTTCGTTTTTTATGTTCCCCTTTTCCCCCCTTGAATTGTTCGCCGCCCTGAGTCCTCCCGGAGAAGGGCAGCATACAAATAATAAAATTCTATTCTATTCTATTCTATTCTGAGCCAGTGAGATTTGAACAGCTGAATTGCAGAACTGCAGTCAGCTGAAGTAGCCTGCAATGCTGCATTTAACCACTGTGCCACCTCGGCTCTATTCAGAGCCAAACATGACATAAAGACACCCAAGGGGGAAAAAAATCTTTTTTCTTAAAGTTAGACAGTACATCCCAGCTCTCTTTAGACACTATCCTGCATGTAGATCCATAAATGCAAGATCTTCATTTGAAGGTTCTTGTTTCCATCTTGGTCAAAAAGTTAGAAGTAAAACTGTTGAAACCTCATGGTGCTGGCCATATTTTCCAAGAACTGTTAGTAGATGTGAAGTTTCCTTTTCCTCCCTCCCTCGTGACCGCAAGACTGGACTACTGCAATGCACTCTACGTGGGGCAGCCCTTGAAGAGTGTTCGGAGACTCCAGCTGGTCCAGAATGCAGCCGCGTGAGCGATTGTGGGTGCACCCCGATACACCCACGTTACACCTATCCTCCGCGAGCTGCACTGGCTACCTATTGTTCTCCGGATATGCTTCAGGGTGCTAGTTATTACTTATAAAGCCCTACATGGTATTGGACCTGGGTACTTGAGAGACCGCCTTCTGCCGATTACCTCCCACAGACCCATTCAATCCCACAGATTAGGCCTCCTCCGTATTCCATCTGCCGGCCAATGTCGGCTGGTGACTACTCGGAGGAGGGCCTTCTCTGTGGCTGCTCCGGCCCTTTGGAACAAGCTCCCCGTGGAGATTCGGACCATCTCCACCCTTCAGGCCTTCTGGACGGCTGTGAAGACCTGGCTGTCCCAGCAAGCTTGGGGTTGAGTTCCCCCCCCCTACTCGAATTTGCTGTGTCTGTTGTGCTTTTAAGTTGTTTGTATTGTCTGATTGTTTCTGTCTTACTTTTTGTAATTTCCCCTCCCTTGGCTTTTGTTCAGCCGCTGGGGAATAGGGAGGCCTACAAATTGAATAAACTCCAACTCCAACTCTTCCCTTCCTATTACAGGAACACATTACATGAAGACATCCATGTAGCCTTCACAATCTAGAACAGTGATGATTAACCTTGTTTATGTCGAGGACCCAAAGTGTGCACCCAAAACCCCAAAATGCAATGTGAGCATCCGTGCATGCACTCCCATGCATATGTCCCAGCCCCCCCTTTGCCCATTTTTGGCTTCCAGGTTGGTGCAGGAGGCTTTCTAGTCCCAAAATGGGGGGAGCGCACACACACACACACACACAAACCCTCAAAATGCAATGCGAGCACCCCTCACGCATGTGTCTCCCCACATGCATCCTGCCCCCTGCACATGCGCAGCAGAGACCCGAAGACAAGCTGGCCAGTGGGAGGAGCACACACATTTGTGGTGGAGCTGGGCTGGGGCAATGGCTGGCATGCCCATAGAGAGTGGCACACGTGCCATAGGTTCACCATCCCCAGATCTAGAAGCTTGTCAATTGTCTCCTTTCAAAATGTCCTGGTGATCTGCATTTTTAGTTTTGGCTTTTTCTGGAGCTCTAAATAATAACAACAATTTGGTTGGAAGGTCACCAGGAGATCCACGTCTGAAGAATGAAGGTTCAAGCTGTTCTTAATGGATTTGTGTTTGTTTGTTTTTTTAAATAAGCAAAGCTTGGCGTTTTTAAAATCATATAGACAGAGCTGCTTTTTCATATTTAGTTGCAAAATCAGCTCAATGTGAAACTGATGATGTTGTCAAACTCCATCCACAACACACCACTTGGATGCCCAGCAGTGATAACGGAGGCCCACCAGTGTCCTCTCTACATGACTGCATAGAGATGCTGTCTTTTTCTGCTCCATAAAGGGTATTTTTCCCCTCTCTTGTCCATCAGGGGGAAACGTCTGATGAAATGGCTGTAAAATTAAACCATCTTTCTATTTGGTAACTGATTTATTTCCATTTCACACTTACTGGCTGTGAGGTACTCTGCAGGCCAATTAGAGCGAGGGAAATTAAGCATGTTGATGATGCTCTCAGCGTTCATGCTTTGTAGTAAATTAAATATGACCTTTGGAGTTTGCCTGCGAGTGAGGGTTTGCGGAGTGAGAAAGTGGGCGAATGCAGCATGCAACATGCTTCTATTTATTCGCTTTTAATGCTCTCCAGCTAAAGAGATGAAAAGGGATTTCAGGGTCTTTGCAGCTATCAAGTATTTCAGATATGCTTAGATGAAACAAGGATAGGACATGTTTTCTCTCTAAATGGTAGATAATGCAGGGCCCATATATAGATAAACCTAAAGGTAATCCAACTGCATTTCACAATGCCCTACAACCTTAACATAAGGACCGTGGCACGACAAAACTGCGCTCATCAAAATCGCGGTGATAAAATCGCGGCGCTAAAACCGTGACGTCATCACCGTGCGTCATCACCGCCGCGACAACAGCGCGGCAACAGAAGGGCGCTTTAAAACGGTGCCACGGCAGAAAGTCGATTTCATTTAAGGTAAAGGTTAGGATTAGGTTTAGGGGTTTGTTTTAGGGTTAGGTTTAGGTTTAGGTTTAGGGTTAGGGTTAGGGTTAGGGTTAGGGTTAGGATTAGGTTTAGGGGTTTGTTTTAGAGTTAGATTTAGGGTTAGGTTTAGGTTTAGGGTTAGGGTTAGGGTTAGGTTTAGGGTTAGGTTTAGGTTTAGGGTTAGGTTTAGCGTTAGGTTTAGCGTTAGGTTTAGCGTTAGGTTTAGGGTACTGAGTGCTTGGGAATGCGCGGACTTGCCCTCCGCGATTATGTCATCGCTGTAGGGTCGCGTTTTTCCTTAGCGCTTAGAACGGCGCGAATTAGTCTTCGCGCTTATGTCTCCATGGATAAGGGCTTCGCGGATTTGTGGTGGAACCCATAAGGACCTTATATTTGCAACATAGTGATTTACAGGACTCCATGCTATGAACAAAAGGGATGCGGTGGCTCAGTAGCTAAGACACTGAGCAATCAGAAAGGTTGTCAGTTTGGCGGTTCAAATCCCTAGCGCCACATAACAGAGTGAGCTCCCGTTACTTGTCCCAGCTTCTGCCAACCTAGCAGTTTGAAAGCATGTAAAAGAAATGTGAGTAGAAAAATAGGGACCATCTTTGGTGGGAAGGTAACAGCATTCCGTGCACCTTCGACATTTAGTCATGCTGGCCACATGACTATGGAGATGTCTTCGGACAGTGCTGGTTCTTCAGCTTTGAAACAGAGATGAGCACCGCCCCCTAGAGTCGGGGATGACTAGCACATATGTGTGAAGGGAACCTTTACCTTTTATGCTATGAACAGAGAGAAATGAATGCAGACCCTGCTAGTCCTTTAAAAAGAGGAGGCAATGAAGCATTTTTCTAGGTCCCTAAACAGAGAAATTCCTTATGAAGTTATATAACTTGATGTTTGAAATCGTTCTATGAATCAATATTTTCTTTCAAAGTTAGTAGGAAAGCAAATGGGCTATGTTATAACGGCAATAGTTACTTCAATATTATGGGTTTCTTCACCTAGTGTCAAAAACTGGGCAATTGATTTAAATAGATTATAGATTGAAAATAGATTAAATAGATTAAATAAAAACAAGGGAGGATTGATTTGAGCAAGGCATCAAAACTGTCTCACTTTTGATTGACTTAAACCACACTACTCAATTGACTAGGTGAGAATATTTCAGCACAACATTTGAGATTGTTTGGGGGTCTCCTATCTTCTGAGGTTTGGGTTATAAAGTCATAAAACATGCTAACCCTGTAATTACTCTGCTAAGTGTCTTGCACAAAGTGAACTAATAAACCTTTCCATGTTCAGATAGAGAGCTATAAAAATCAACAAAATCATCTTAATATTCTGAGACAAAAATCTCCAACTGCAAAGACAAATGTTAGTCTGTTGTCACTGAGTCTGGTCAAATACCTGGCAGCCCTGGGATGAAATGCTTCCAACTTGACTTGTCTCCATTGACCATCTGCAGCTATTCCAGATACCTTCCTGATCTTGTCTATTTATTTTATCCATTGTCCTACAGTTCTTCTAACCAACTACTACCAACCATAAGGTTGTACTGTTAGAAAGTTGTATTATATGTATTGTTCCTGTTAGGTAAGCTCCCAGTTGGGAGAGCGAGTACGTTCAGAGAAGCGTTGTGAGAGTGTTGTTGGAGAACACACAAACCAGCATACAGAGACACTGCAGTTTAAGCAGGCTTTTACTTTCGTGGGAATAGAGGTATCAGAGTCCATCAAACAGTCCAAGTTATACACGGATAAGACAGTCAGTCATCAATGTCTTTCAGTTAAAGGATAATCAAAATAACATAGTCCAGTATCATATAATCAGTTCAGTACTCAAAGTTTGCTAGCAGTTGCAAAACTTACAAAAGCTCACGGAACTTTTTAACAGCCAGCTTCCAAAAACACTGAGATCAGATCAGCCCAGCATCTAACAAACAGAGTACTAACAGTCGTTCTGGCTCCTTCTTATAGCCGATTGAGGAAAACAGCAACCAATCACATTTTACAGTATGCTTTAAAGAAAACAGGTACAGCATTGTTACATGATTTATATATTGCCAACCCAACCATTAGATTATATTCCTAACAGTTCCTGATGTTCTTTTGTCTCCTGTAATCTTGTCAAAGTGTAGCTATCCAGTCAGCACACAAGTAAATAATTCAGCAGGATTCATTTATAGAAGAAACGTCTTTATATACAATAATATAAAACATGATGCATGTATACAATACCCATGCAAGTAGAAGTAAGGACCAGAACTAGAAGTAGAAGCAAGGGATAAGGACAAATAAACTCTTATATACATGGTGTCAGGCCTGAAGTCATATTCCTTTCTGGATCTTTGGCCTGCCACACTTTCTATTATTTTACTATGCTGTTTCTAATGGAGGAAAATGGGAGGGGGGATGGTACGGAATGCTATGTAGCTAAATGCTATGTAGCCAAAATAAAATTCCTTTCTAGAATCCAAGGTCATCCTTTGCCTCTACACCTCTGCACCTGACCGGAACTGGATGGGTGGAACTGCCATCATGGCAGTGGAAGGTTGAACCATGCGATGGACTTGTGGATGTGGGGTTAAAGTCTTGAACTTTCAACTGGGTGGGGAAAACCCAGGAAGCTCAGATTCGGGTTTTCCCAGATGTGCCAACATGGCTCTCTTAATAAATTGGAACTTTGAGCAATACTTTGCCTTGGACTCTGATTTAATTTTGGATGTTATTTGGAACCCTGAGACACAGAACAGTTAAGCTAAGCCATGCCCAGGCTCCGAGCTGTCCGAGAGAAAGAGCGCGAGGGAGGGGGGAGGGAGGGGGAGAGAGAGAGAGAGAGAGAGAGAGCGAGAGAGAGAGAGAGAGAGAGAGAACTGAATGAAGTCACATTCTTTTTCTTGCTTCCCCTTCCTTTATGTCTTCCTTTGCCTTCTCTGATCTTCCTACACCTTCTCTAACATCCTGCTTCTTTTTCTTTGCAAAAATAAAAGCAAGCAGGCTGTTAAGGAAGAGATGGATGGCTGTTTTCCAGAGATCTGAATTATAGACTTGCCAAGAGCTTTTGAAATTAGGCTACAGTCCATGTTTAATTAGCGAGAAGGCAGATGTAACTCTGGTGCTGAAGATATCTCACCTCTGCGCTGCGAGTCCTTCTATTTGACCTAAAATAATAAAGGATCAACGGATGGGCTAATACCGAAAATAAAGTTCTCTCCGTCTCTTTCTTACAGCTGACGAAAATCTCTTTAGAAGTACCTTAGCTTCTGAAGCAACTGCTTCAGTCAGAACAATGTTTATCTTTGCATTGAGGATTTAGGGCTACATACGGAGTTCACATTCCCGGCATATTAAGCTGCTAGCCTTTGATCAGAAAAGCTTAAGAAAAATTGGCCCATTCAGTGGGGAAAAAACAAATCCCAGCAATATGTATCTTTAAAGTATAACATTTTTTTCCAACACTCTGCATATTGCTAGAGATTATTTCCTTTCACCTAAGTTGGTTCTTAATGAATGTAGGAGACAAATGCAATCATCCTCAACGCGGCCTCCTTCTTACTTCTCTTCCCTATTCTGTTAGATTTATTTTTGATGATGCTGTCTAGAAGTTTGTGCATTCAGAAAGGTACATAAAGGTACATAAAGAATGTAGGACACTTTGTTCAAAGTAGTTTTATAGGTGTTTACATTTTTTAAAAAACAACCAGAGAACTGACTAGTGTATAAATATTAATGAAACACACAAACATTACAAAGAGTTCAAATCTATTCTTTGGTATTTTTTTATTACAGAGAATACACAGCTCAGTTGTGAAAAGTACCATTTTGTTCTTGAAGAAAAGATTTCCTTTTATGCCTGGACAAGAAGAGAATCTTTAGAGCTGGGTGGTTTTATTTTTATTTATTTTTTTTTTTTTACATTTGGGAATTATTAGATGTAAAAAAAAATTGTAAGATTCCACATTGGTAATGTTCAATTGATTTTATATTTTATTTTGTGTTAATACTGTAATGGTTCACTGTAAACAATAAATGTGGGACGTGGTGGGTCAGTGATGCTGAGCTTGTCGATCAGAAAGGTTGACAGTTCGGTGGTTTGAATCCCTAGCACCACGTAACAGAGTGGGTTCCCCTTACTTGTCCCAGCTTCTACCAACCTAGCAGTTTGAAAGCATGTAAAAATGCAAGTAGAAAAATAGGGACCATCTTTGGTGTTCTTGCACCTTCGGCATTTAGTCATGCCAGCCACATAACCACTGAGACCTCTTTGGACAGCGCTGGCTCTTCAGCTTTGAAATAAAGATGAGCACCACCCTTAAGAGTTGGGAACGACTAGCGCATATGTGCGAGGGGAACCTTTACCTTTACCTATGTATTCTTGTAAACATACAGTTTTGCTGGGGGACTTAATGTAATTAACTCTGTTTGTGTTTGCAGATTTTTAACTTTTGATATTGTGGATTAGGTCCAGGTAACTTATTTCAGGGTTTGAGGAAGTTTGAAATGTAACCTACATCATTTTTGATCTCTTGGCCAGTTTTGAAGATGATGTAACATATCACATATTGATATTCGCCTTGCATAGCAATAACAAAAGTATTTAGACTTATATACTGCTTCATAGAGCTTTAAAGCACTCTCTAAGCAGTTTAGAAATGTCAGCATATTGTCCCCAACAATCTGGGTGCTCATTTTATTATCTAAGAAGGGTCAAAGGCTGAGTTAACCTTGAATTGATCAAAATTGAACTCCTGGCAATGGGCAGAATCAGCCTAAAATTGTCAGGGTTCCAAATAGCATCCAAAAGTAAATCAGAGTCCAAGGCAAAGTAATGCTCAAAGTTCCAATGTATTAAGAAAGCCAAGTTGGCACATCTGGGAAAACCCAAATCTGAAAGCTTCCCAGTTTTCCTCACCCAGTTTAAACCTCAAGATCTTGCCCCCATACCCACAAGTCCATCACATAGTTCTATCTTCCACTACCATGCTGGCAGGTCCACCCATCCAGTTCTGGTCAGGTGCAGAGGTGCAAAGACAAAGGATGACCTTGGCTTTCTAGAAAGAATTTTGTTATGGCTACATAGCATCTAACTCCATACAATTCCCCCTCCCATTTTCCCACAATAGAAAATGCATAGTAGAATAATAGAAAGTGTGGGAGGCCAAAGATCCAAAAGACACAATGGCTGCAGGTGACAGCAATGCTGTGTTTTAACCACTACACTACCACAACTCTTGTGTCAGTGCAAGGCCAATTTTATTCAATGCAAAAGTTTTTTTTTTTAAATGATCCTGTGCATTTTATTCAGGCATACCATGCACATAATCAAGGCATCAGATACAAATACAGATATCAATCGTAAAATGGTAAGATTTAAGATTGAAGCCAAGTTATATTCTGCCTTGAAATAATATGACTGTTTCTATTGTCGATTGAATGAGACTCTGTACCTATATATCCCACCACTTTTCTCCCATTTGCGTTAAAGAATATTATGCGATATGGCAAGATATTGCAGAAAGTGAAGACAGTAACCTCACTTCATATATAAATAAAATGTAAGAATTATCCAAGAGAAGAAACTAAATTCGGAGGGCTGTGGTTACAGATGAGTCACAGGGAAGGGTTTTACAATGATATACAGGGGTCTCAGAGCTTATTTAAAATTTGGAGTTCTCAAAAGAGAGGTTACATTTTTAATCTTTCCCATTCTTAATAACAAGCTGTTCTGAACCCCCCCCCCTCGTCCCACATCAACACACTCCGAGCCAAAGATAAATTATGGCATTTAATTAACAGACAGACAGATCCTTGGCAGCAAACCAGCACAGATAAGCCGTGGCAGCAATCCACCCTGCCAAGCTCACAATAATGTTCTCCAACATTAGTTCCTGCGTTGACTTCTGCAAAAGGGGCGTGTGCACAAGCAGTCCTTTTATAGTCTGGAGAGGAGCCTAATGACCACCAGCTGAGTGCAATTACCTCCTGTACTTGCACAACTCTTCCTGATGCCTATTAGCTCTTTGATGCCGGGCATCCAGGAACAACTCACTGCTGACATCAGGATCACACTCCCTTGTCTCCTCTTCACTGGTCCAAGGCTCAGGCGCCTCCTGGTGGCCAACCAGCCTCTCTGCGCCCTGCTCAGAGTTGGAACCCTGTCCAGGGTCCTCCACATCCTCCAGAGCCGACTCATAGGGCCCCTCACTGTTAGAGTCTGGTGGCAGCTCCAACGGCTCCTGCTGGGTCACAACACAAGCTATCAGAGGCTTCATGAGACATCATGGAAAATGCTTTGAAAGTCTGAAAAAATATGTATTGCAAAAGAATCCTATTAATCGGACAAGTCATATTCTCTGAGAACCAGCAGAGTATTGCAAAAGAATCCTATTAATCGGACAAGTCATATTCTCTGAGAACCAGCAAAACTCTCTTCCACTAGTGGAAGATCTCGTCCCACCCACCCATAATAAATCTTTCTGTAATATATGATGTCACTGATAATATATGAATCTGACAATTAACAGAATAACAGAGTTGGAAGGGACCTTGGAGGTCTTCCATGCCCTGCTAAGGCAGGAGACCCTACACTGTTCTGGACATATGACTATCCAATCTCTTCTTGAGAACCTCCAGTGTTGGGGCAACTTCTGAAGGCAAGCCATTCCACTGGTTTATTGTTCTCACTGTCAGAAAATTTCTCCTTAGTTCTAGGTTGCTTCTCTCCTTGATAAGTTTCTACCCATTGCTTCTTGTTCTGTCTTCAGGTGCTTTGGAGAATAGATTAGCTCTCTATTATTTATGGCAGCCCCTGAGATATGGGAACATTGCTAATCATGTCCCCCCTAGTCCTTCTTTTCATTCAACTAGACATATACAATTCCTGCAACCATTCTTCATATGTTTTAGCTCCATATATATGGATGACAATTCATGCAGGAAGAGGAGGAGGAAGAGGAGGAGGAGGAGGAGGAGGAGGAGGAGGAGGAGGAGGAGGAGGAGGAGGAGGAGGATGATATAGAGAAATGTCAACAGAAGTTTGCTTATTTCTCTTTTCAGCATTCGGAAAGCTAGCATTTTATCAAAATAACACTGAATGTCACAATACATTAATTAGCAGACTCAGGCCATAGGATTCTAACAGAACAATAGCATCAATATGCAAGGATTCAGAAGTGCCACAAACAAAGGGGTAAAAAAAAGTGGTAACAATAAATGTTAGTTAAATAATGAATGTTTTCATTATTGGTGTATTCCCTTTGTTAAAAAAAAAAGTCTTGGGTGCTCTATCAGCATTTACACCAATTAAAAGTTTCCCAAATGCTGAGAATAAGTCCTTTTTTTTCCTTATGTGTTGTTTGAGGAACACTTTAATGAACTTTTGAATAATTATAAGCAAGCTTTCTTTAGAATACTTTAGTGCTTCCAAGTAGCATAGGTAATTCCTCAATACGTATTGGGGTATAGACAATAGTCAAATTGCAACTTATTAAAACATATATCAACTTATACTTATTGTAAAACATATTTTACAGTATGTGCGCAGCAAAGGGTGTACCACAGTAGTGGGTTCCGGAGCCCATTGCAACCGGTACACTGCTACAGGGGTGGGGCATCCACCATGGGGACGCATGCCACACACGCATGTTCACCCATTGCCCTGTGATGCTCCATTTGCTCAGCGGAGGTCACGCAGGCGCCATTTGCTGCTCGCGTGTGCACAAATGGCCCAGTTGGCTTAAATACAGGTAAGGAAGGAGGGCGGGTGGGCAGGCCCTCCAAAGCACCATTCCCAGCAGCCACTGGTACCCCCGTACAGGGTGTACACCAGGGGTGGGTTTCAAAAGGTTCGCGGCGGTCCCCGCGAACCGGTTGGTCGGCGAACCCGGAAGTAAGTAACTTCCGGAAACGGCGAAGGGCCCACTCGCCCGCCCGCACTCCTTACCCAGTTTTGACGAGTTCTGTGCTTCCACGCATGTGCAGGACACATACAGCACCTGCGCGATCCTCCAGGAGCAGCTGGAGCATCGCACAGACGCTAGTATGCATGCGTGCACCGTGCGAGTGCACGAGGACACCGCCGGCCCCGTTCCAACCGAATCGGTTGGAACGGGGTGAGAAACCCACCCCTGGTGTACACGCTTTCAGCACGTAACAACAAAAAGGTTAGCCATCAGTGGTATAATATCTCATGCTTGAGCAGGGGGCTGGACGAGAAGGGCTCCAATGTTCTTTCTGACTCTGTTATATTCTGTTATTAAACTCTAGCATGGCTGTCCCTGAATTGCCCATATCCCGAGCAGATCGTCGTTCATATGCTACCAATCTGGAGTCAGATTTGCAAAAGTAATAGGCACTGAAAGAATTAAACAAGTGAGATCCCAAAATGTTGTAACATCTCCATTTACAAGTTGTAAAACAATGGTTTCGCCCATCGAAATTAGTCTTGTTCGCTTTCTCCCTTTCCTGCTTTCTTCCTCCCTCTCTTCTGTGCCATAAAAGCACCATCTGCCAAGTTCCAGATTATTTACAGATCTACAATAAATACAGCTTTCCCAGCCTAAATTTGTTAGCAGATGCTAAACTATTCTAGAATTAGCTGATCCTTTGTGCTTACTTTAAACAATTATATGTGTGGCTGTTTTCTCAAGTGCTGAAAGAACTATTTTTTCATTTGCATAATTATTCTTTCTTGTTAGACAGCAGTTTCGGATCCAATGCAGTGGCAGTCATAAATGAGTTACAAATGGAGGCACAATAAATAAATAAGAAGATATCTAGCTGGAGCCTGCCTAGTTAGAGCTATTTACATACAACTCAGACCCAGAATAAGTTCATCGAAATTGCAACGAAAAGGAATCCAGATGCTAAAGTCAAAAAAAGTTCACTCTTACTGGAAAAAGGGAATAAAGATTTATGTTCCAATTTTCTCTTGAATTCAGGCTTCAGCAGGTGCCAAGATTCATATGCAAAATGCCACACCAAAATAGAACTCGGTGGAAAATATTATTCTTAAATCTCGAAGTAACCTATGGTTCACAGAGTAAGCTTTTGAAATATAGTTTAAATTACAATGATTCTCCACCACGGTGGGTCAAGAAATCCTTTTACATAGGATGTCAAGTCATTGATGATAAATATGGCAGAAAATGTCATGGATTGATGTCCTACTTATTTAAACTCAGAAAGTTACCAGGCACAATTTAGGCTCTCTTCTGCAGTATTGGACCTCTATTGTTCCTGATTCTCTCTCTCTCATCTCTCTCTCTCTCTCTCTCTCTCTCTCTCTCTCTCTCTTCCTCTGTCTCCCTCCATCTCCCTCTCTCCCCCTTCCCCCTCTCTCTGTTTCTCTCTCTCTCTCTCTCTCTCTCACTCAGTATCTATTCTATATCTATTTGTTTCTGTTAGTTGTGAAGTCTTGTCTGACCCATCGCAACCCCATGGGTGATGTTCCTCCAGGTCTTCCTGTCCTCTACCATCCTCTGGAGTCCATTTAAGCTCATGCTGACTCCATCCAGTGACTTCATTCTCTGCCGTCCCCTTCGTCTTTTGCCCTCAATCTTTCACAGCATTGGGCTCTTTTTCAATGAATCCTTCCTTCTCATTAGGTGGCCAAAGTATTGGAGTTTCCTGTTCAGGATCTGGCCTTCTAAAGAGCAGTCAGGATTGATCTCCTCTAGGGCTGACCGGTTTGATTGCCTTGCATTCCAAGGGACTTGCAAGAGTCTTCTCCAGCACCAGAGTTCAAAGGCCTCAATTCTTTGGTGCTCAGTCTTCTATCTCTATCTTTATATCCATCTATAGCTATATTCTCATTCTCTCTCTCTCTCTCTCTCTCTCTCTCTCTCTCTCTCTCTCTCTCTCTCTCCCTACCTACCTACCTACCTACCTACCTACCTACCTACCTATGTATCTACACACACACACACACACACACACACACACATTTATCTATGTTTTCACTAGGTGTAATGGCATGTGGAAACAAATTTGGTAACGCCAGATCCACAGACTAGGAAAATACCCGATAAGGCATAGCACAATCTTTCATTTTAACACAAACACTTATTTAGGTTATAAGGTGACTTATTAGGGGTTGGCTTTGGTTTGAACTCCAGTGGACCCTTGGGAATCACTTTATAGATGTGTACAATCAGAACATAAACATTGTCTGTGGATGGGGATATAGAGTTCAATTTTAGGATGACATCAAGAAGCACTACACATTACTCCTTGGATTAAGAAATTTCTTGCAAGTAAATGCAAATGAGCCATACCATGTTACAGAAATCTTGCCAGATCCCTGGAATTCTAGATTTTACCAGACATTTGGATTCACAT